>NC_086454.1:352495501-352690501 GCF_028390025.1 Pseudophryne corroboree | reverse complement strand
TATCATCTTACATACTTACCTGGAGAGGAAACATCGCAGGTGGTGGTGGTGGTGGTGGGGGGGGTATGGGGCTGCTTAACACGCTATTAGGCCCCGCTCCCATAGCAGTATAGTGGATCAGTGGTGAAGCGGCGCCAACCTCTCAAAACAAAGCCACAATTCGCTGTGTTTTCTCCGGATGGGATGGAGGAGATCCGGCCATTCTTCTGGGGGTGCAGAGGACTACCCGAAATATCTCCCACACGATCCGGGAGAGTGGGTGTGTATATATACGACACCCCTCTTTGTATGATGTGTCCTGTAGTGAACAGAGGGGTGTTCTGTGTTATTATGTGTCCTGTAACTTTATACAGGACTCATAGGGGTATATTTACTAAGGTGGGAGTTTTTTTTAGAACTGGTGATGTTGCCCATAGCAATCAATCAAATTTTATCTATTATCTTCTAGAAGTAGCTAGATAAATGTTAAGTAAGATCTGATTGGTTGCTATGAGCAACATCACCAGTTCTAAAATGCTCCCACCTTAGTAAATTTACCCCATAGCGTGGAGAGACAGACATTACAGCTAAATGTAATACTCCATATATTAAACCTACCAGGTGCACATTGGCAGAGATGTCTCATTATATTCCCTGTCTACAGTAACAAATGCTCTACACATAACTATAACAATAGTTTGGAAAAAGTTTCTCTCCCTGGGGTATATTTACTAACATTCGTAATTTGTGATTTGATTTCGTGATTTGGTGGGAGAATAATCACGAATGACATCGAAAGTGTAAAACTGCAACTTTTTGAATTTATTACGACTAATTTACTAAGCTGTCGTATTCTGCATTTTCGTTTTTTCCGATGTCGATGTCATTCGTATTTTTTCCCTGTGTTTTACGGCAGTGATTAGCAAAACACTGCCAACTTTAACACAATGAATCACGGCCGGATCTGTGAGATCCGTGCTGGGGTTCATTGTGCATTTTTTTTATTATATTAAATTGTGTAAAATTTAAAAAAAATTGCGTGGTGTCCCCCCTCCTAAGCATAACCAGCCTCGGGCTCTTTGAGCCAGTCCTGGTTGCAGAAATATCGGGAAAAAATGGACAGTGGTTCCCCCATATTTAAACAACCAGCACCGGGCTCTGCGCCTGGTCCTGGTTCCAAAAATACGGGGGACAAAAAGCGTAGGGGTCCCCCGTATTTTTGAAACCAGCACCGGGCTCCACTAGCTGGACAGATAATGCCACAGCCGGGGGTCACTTTTATACAGTGCCCTGCGGCCGTGGCATTAAATATCCAACTAGTCACCCCTGGCCAGGGTACCCTGGGGGAGTGGGGACCCCCTCAATCAAGGGGTCTCCCCCCCCCAGCCACCCAAGGGCCAGGGGTGAAGCCCGAGGCTGCCCCCCCCATCCAAGGGCTGCGGATGGGGGGCTGATAGCCTTGAGAAAAATGAATGATATTGTTTTTAGTAGCAGTACTACAAGTCCCAGCAAGCCTCCCCCGCAAGCTGGTACTTGGAGAACCACAAGTACCAGCATGCGGCGGAAAAACTGGGCCGCTGGTACCTGTAGAACTACTACTAAAAAAATACCCCAAAAAAGACAACACACACACACCTTGATAGTATAACTTTAATACATCCATCCACACCTCCATATACACATACTTACCTTATGTTCAAGGCTATCAGCCCCCCATCCGCAGCCCTTGGATGGGGGGGGCAGCCTCGGGCTTCACCCCTGGCCCATGGGTGGCTGGAGGGACGACCCCTTGATTGAAGGGGTCCCCACTCCCCCAGGGTACCCTGGCCAGGGGTGACTAGTTGGATATTTAATGGCACGGCCGCAGGGCACTGTATAAAAGTGACCCCCGGCTGTGGCATTATCTGTCCAGCTAGTGGAGCCCGGTGCTGGTTTCAAAAATACGGGGGACCCCTACGCTTTTTGTCCCCCGTATTTTTGGAACCAGGACCAGGCGCAGAGCCCGGTGCTGGTTGTTTAAATATGGGGGAACCACTGTCCATTTTTTCCCCATATTTCTGCAACCAGGACTGGCTCAAAGAGCCCGAGGCTGGTTATGCTTAAATATGGGGGAACCCCTGTCCATTTTTCCCCCATATTTCTGCAACCAGGACCGGCTCAAAGAGCCCGAGGCTGGTTATGCTTAGGAGGGGGGACCCCACACAATTTTTTGGGGGACAATTAACACTTTCCCACCCCTTCCCACTGATATACATGCACGGATCTCATGGATCCGTGCATGCCTATTCAATCACGGCTCAAAAAAGCAGGTCTGGTTTTTTTTAGCACTTTTTTACGAATTGCAATTTTTCACGGCAGTGTTTGGCTATTTTGAGATGTGCACTTTTTAGTAAATGACTGAGTTCTACAATTTTGCTGGCGTATTTGACCGATGGTGTATTCATTCGTATTTTTTTTTCTGGACTTCCAAAAAAATACGAATGCCCTCATCACTGCCGTGATTTGAGTTTAGTAAATTACCGAGAAGACACTTTGAAGAAAAAACGGCATCTCGGTCAAAATCGGGACCTTAGTAAATATACCCCCCTGTATTGTCCAAGCCCAACACACGCTGCCAGTGATGCTGCTGCCGCAGGCCGGATGAGGAGCTCTCTTTTCAGGCAGAGACACCGTGTGGCGCCGTGGCTTAGTTGGTTAAAGCGCCTGTCTAGTAAACAGGAGATCCTGGGTTCAAATCCCAGCGGTGCCTGTAGGTTGTGTAAATATGTTTTTTTATTTTCCGTCTAAACACCAGATTTTATTTAGGGATGTTGATAGTGATTATTCCTGGTTCTTGTAGTTCTAAGGCTGATAATACCGAGCACACACTTGTATAAGCATGGTGCGTTATCACCTTCCACTTGTCTTTGCTTTATCACTTCTCCAGGATTAATACATCTGCCCCTTAGTTTGCTACATCTGTTTATTAGTGCTCTGTGCATTATAAATCTGTTGCAGATACTATAATCTGCTCATGATGCTATCGTATAAACGTTAAACGTCATAGCTTTCGTATGCTAAGAGTGACACCTTGTGGTGAAACATAGGTAGTGCTGCTTCCCTTATAGCTGACTATTGCAGAATGATTTCATTGCATGTTATATATATCTTATCTAGCCCAGGGGGCATGCACACATAATATGGCTGTGGAATAATAATAATAATAAAGGACAGCCTGTTGTGCTGTGCTGCTGCACGAATAAGAAGCCCAATATACTGCAGTACCAGGTGCTGGTAGTTAATGTTTATCTATTTAATCAATTCTCCCTTTTTGCAGATTCTATAAAAATAAAACCAGACACACTTTCATTCTCTCCACTGCGTTTTCTAGTGAGGGAGGAACCTCAATCACTCTAATATTGGGCCTAATTCAGAGTTGATCGCAGCAGCAAATTTGTTAGCAGTTGGGCGACACCATGGTGCACTGCAGGTGGGGCAGATGTAACATGTGCAGAGAGAGTTAGATTTGGGTGGGGGTGTGTTCAAACTGAAATCTAAATTGCAGTGTAAATATAAAGCAACCAGTATTTATCCTGCATAGAAACAAAATAACCCACCCAAATCTAACTCTCTGCACATGTTACATCTGCCCTCCCTGCAGTGCACATGGTTTTGCCCAACTGCTTACAAATTTGCTGCTGCAATCAGCTCTGAATTACCCCCATAGTCTGTATACAAAATATCCTTTTCTACTGTTAAAGCACACAGCTCCTCTCTCAGAAAGAGAATCTGTGCCACCAGGAGGGGGCAGCAGCAGGGCAGATGGTGCCAGGGGCGTGCATAATGGGCAGGTGTTGTGCCAATTCCTGCAATAGCCCCACTAATGGGCGTTTATGTCCTATATTAGAACCAGTATCGCCTTCCTTTATATCATACAGTAAGTGCTGGGTTGGGTACAATATGCCGACTGTCAGAATTCCGATAGCAGAATCCCGACAGTCACAGTTCCAACAGATACAGGTGAATAGTGTAACCCTAACCCTAACCTACCCCTTCTGCAGCCTAACCCTAACCTACCCCTGCCACAGCCTAACCCTAACCATCCCCTTCTGCAGCCTAACCCTAACCTGCCCCTTATGCAGCCTAACCCTAACCTACCCCTTCCGCAGCCTAACCCTAACCTTCCCCTGCTGCAGCCTAACCCTAACCTACCTCTGCCGCAGCCTAACCCTAACCTACCAGTGCCGCAGCCTAACCCTAACCATCCCCTTCTGCAGCCTAACCCTAACCTACCCCTACCGCAGCCTAACCCTAACCTACCTCTGCCGCAGCCTAACCCTAACCTACCAGTGCCGCAGCCTAACCCTAACTATCCCCTTCTGCAGCCTAACCCTAACCTACCCCTACCGCAGCCTAACCCTAACCTACCTCTGCCGCAGCCTAACCCTAACCTACCAGTGCCGCAGCCTAACCCTAACTATCCCCTTCTGCAGCCTAACCCTAACCTACCCCTTCCGCAGCCTAAGCCTAACCATCCCCTGCTGCAGCCTAACCCTAACCTACCCCTTCCGCAGCCTAACCCTAACCTTCCCCTGCTGCAGCCTAACCCTATCCTACCCCTGCCGCTGCCTAACCCTAACCTTCCCCTGCTGCAGCCTAACCCTATCCTACCCCTGCCGCAGCCTAACCCTAACCAGGGTGGATTGGCCCACCAGTGTGTAGGGGAAATCCACAGTGGGCCCCACCACATACTTGCCTACTCTCCCGGAATGGCCGGGAGGCTCCCGAAAATCGGGTGACCCTCCCGGCCCCACGGAAGAGCAGGCAAGTCTCCCGGAAACGGGGGTCCCCCCTGCCCGTCCGCCCACTTAGTATGTAAAGTGGGCGGTCCGGGCAGTTGATGACGCGATTCTTGCAGAATCGCGTCATCATAGCCACGCCCCCTGCCGTGTAATGCCGGTGATCGCGGCATTACAGAGCGGGGGGCGTGGCTTAAAGCGGGTGTCAGCGTGACCCCGCCCTTGCCCCGCCCCGCCCTTGCTCCGCCTCCGTCCCGCCTCCTCCCCACGTCATATCCCTCCTCTGCCCCCTTGCTGAGCCGACCTGGCTGCTCTCTCCCGCAGAGAGCAGCCAGGATGTCGGCAAGTATGCCCCACCAGTCACTTAGCGGAGCAGGATCATGGATGGACTTGGGTGCTTGGTTTGTTTCTATGGAAACTACAGTACACCAAGTTTAGCCCTCTTTCCAATCAAACTGTATGATTCTGCCACACCCCTGTCCCTTCTTTTATAGAGGGACCCTTGCATGTCCTCTCTAATGATTGGCCAAACCTCTGTGTTGGCTGGCCCCACCCCCTCTGGGTGACCACACGCCTTAAGCTTGCTCTGAATTTTCCCAGTCCACACTGACCCTAACCCCTCCCCCCTCCTGCAGCCTAACCCTAACCGTGCCCTCCTAAAGCCTAACCCTCTCCCCTGTGCCTAACCCTAACCTCCCCCTTATGCAGCCTAACCCTAACCCTCCCCCAAGTTCCTAACCCTAAAAATATCCGTAACCCTAATACTCACTTTTGTGTTCTGTCGGCATTGTGACTTTTGGGATTCCATTGTTGGGATCCTGACCGCTGGGATCCTGACTACATCCCGTAAGTACTATCTAGTGCCTCCAAAGATGATTAAAGGGTGACAGACTATAATCATCCAGGTCAATTCTTTACTAAGGTCCTCCGTACAGCGAAGGTGGGCATCACATATGTTTTGCAAAGTTTAAGTAGCAATAAATATGTGTGGTGGTTAAAAGGAACCACGACATAGACTGGAATTGAAGGTGGCAAGGCTACTTCTACATGTGCCAGAAGGTGCCCCAATTAGAATATGAGTGGCCCCTACTGCAACCTCCGAGCTGGCCACCCCCTTTTGGAGTATAACTACCTGGAAGACATCTACACCCCAGGCGGGGCTTAAATGTCACAGAGATTAAATACGGCCTAGAGCCTGTGTTAGGAGACGGCCTTCTATAATCAGATTCCGCCAAGATGTGCGCAGGATGGATGCACATTGTGTTCTGGGGCTCACAGCTTATTAAATAAGAGAGAGTAATAACTGACAACGGGATCTCCACCAGTCCCCTCTGACGGGTAATTATAGTCACACAAGCACTTATAATTGCCAAGGTTTATTATAAATGTAGATTTGTGAAGCATACGCTATAAGGCTCAATACGTGTGCTACACTAATGTCCAGTGTCTGTTGTGGCTCATGCTTACGCCTGTATGTTCGGAAGAAAATCCGCACATTTATTTTACACATGGCCACAAAATATACGCCCGCCTACGTCTGTATGCTACTGGTTCGCACTGCGCCTCCTGATGGGTGTAGCGGTGGAACGTGGAGGGAAGTGGTTGCGATACGCAGACGGAGTACAGTATGGATGTGTTCTATAACGAGTAATATCTTGTGCTAGTGCCTGAGTGGTGGACAAATACACAATGATGGCGGTGCCAGTACTGCATAGCATCTACATCTGCGTTGTGCATGAAAGTTTGTTCATCATGAGGCCATTTAAATTTACAGTATATTACATGTTTTATATACAATTTCCACCATTGGGTGGTAGTGTACATAGAGGACAGTGCAAACTGGGGGCATTGTAGTGTGACATAGTATTAACTAGGGACATTGTATGTCAAAATGTGAATTGGGGGTACTGTGTGGCATAATGTGTACTGGCAGCCCTACAATGTGCCATAATATGAACTAGGGCACTACTATGGGGTATAGGAAGAACTAGGGCACTACTATGAGGCGTAAAAAGAACTAGGGCACTACTATGGGGCATAAAAAGAACTAGGGCACTACTATGGGGCGTAAAAAGAACTAGGGCACTACTATGAGGCAAAAAAAGAACTAGGGCACTACTATGGGGCGTAAAAAGAACTAAGCCACTACTATGGGGCATAAAAAGAACTAGGGCACTACTATGGGGCGTAAAAAGAACTAGGGCACTACTATGGGGCGTAAAAAGAACTAAGGCACTACTATGGGACATACAAAGAACTAGGGCACTACTATGGGGCATAAAAAGAACTAGGGCACTACTATGGGGCATAAAAAGATCTAGGGCACTACTATGGGGCATAAAAAGAACAAGGGCACTACTATGGGGCGTAAAAAGAACTAGGGCACTACTATGGGGCATAAAAAGAACTAGGGTACTACTATGGGCCATAAAAAGAACTAAGCCACTACTATGGGGCATAAAAAGAACTAGGGCACTACTATGGGGCGTAAAAAGAACTAGGGCACTACTATGAGGCAAAAAAAGAACTAGGGCACTACTATGGGGCGTAAAAAGAACTAGGGCACTACTATGGGGCATACAAAGAACTAGGGCACTACTATGGGGGGCGAAAAAAGAACTAGGGCACTACTATGGGGTATACAAAGAACTAGGGTACTACTATGGGCCATAAAAAGAACTAGGGCACTACTATGGGCCATAAAAAGAACTAGGGCACTACTATGGGGCGTAAAAAGAACTAAGGCACTACTATGGGACATAAAAAGAACTAGGGCACTACTATGGGGCATAAAAAGAACTAGGGCACTACTATGAGGCATAAAAAGATCTAGGGCACTACTATGGGGCATAAAAAGAACTAGGGCACTACTATGGGGCATAAAAGAACTATGGCACTACTATGGGGCGTAAAAAGAACTAGGGCACTACTATGGGGCATACAAAGAACTAGGGCACTACTATGGGGGGCGTAAAAAGAACTAGGGCACTACTATGGGGCATAAAAAGAACTAGGGTACTACTATGGGCCATAAAAAGAACTAGGGCACTACTATGGGCCATAAAAAGAACTAGGGCACTACTATGGGGCGTAAAAAGAACTAAGGCACTACTATGGGACATAAAAAGAACTAGGGCACTACTATGGGGCATAAAAAGAACTAGGGCACTACTATGAGGCATAAAAAGATCTAGGGCACTACTATGGGGCATAAAAAGAACTAGGGCACTACTATGGGGCATAAAAAGAACTAGGGCACTACTATGGGGCATAAAAAGAACTAGGTCACTACTATGAGGCAAAAAAAGAACTAGGGCACTACTATGGGGTGTAAAAGAGCTAGGGCACTACTATAGGGCATAAAAAGAACTAGGGCACTACTATGAGGCAAAAAAAGAACTAGGGCACTACTATGGGGCGTAAAAAGAACTAAGCCACTACTATGGGGCGTACAAAGAACTAGGGCACTACTATAGGGCATAAAAAGAACTAGGGCACTACTATGGGCCGTAAAAAGAACTAGGGCACTACTATGGGGCGTAAAAAGAACTAGGGCACTACTGTGGGGCATAAAAAGAACTAGGGCACTACTATGGGGCATAAAAAGAACTAGGGCACTACTAGAAGGCAAAAAAAGAACTAGGGCACTACTATGGGGCGTAAAAAGAACTAGTGCACTACTATGGGGGCGTAAAAAGAACTAGGGCACTACTATAGGGCATAAAAAGAACTAGGGCACTACTATGGGCCGTAAAAAGAACTAGGGCACTACTATGGGGCGTAAAAAGAACTAGGGCACTACTGTGGGGCATAAAAAGAACTAGGGCACTACTATGGGGCATAAAAAGAACTAGGGCACTACTAGAAGGCAAAAAAAGAACTAAGGCACTACTATGGGGCGTAAAAAGAACTAGTGCACTACTATGGGGCATACAAAGAACTAGGGCACTACTATGGGGGCGTACAAAGAACTAGGGCACTACTATGGGGCATAAAAAGAACTAGGGCACTACTATGGGGCAAAAGAAGAACTAGGGAACTAGGGCACTACTATGGGGCGTAAAAAGAACTGGGGCACTACTATGGGGCATAAAAAGAACTAGGGCACTACTATGAGGGATAAAAAGAACTAGGGCACTACTATGAGGGATAAAAAGAACTAGGGCACTACTATGGGGCATAAAAAGAATTAGGGCATTACTGTGAGGGATAAAAAGAACTAGAGCACTACTATGAGGGATAAAAAGAACTAGGGCACTACTATGAGGGATAAAAAGAACTAGGGCACTACTATGGGGCATAAAAAGAACTAGGGCACTACTATGGGGCATAAAAAGAACTAGGGCACTACTATGGGGCATAAAAAGAACTAGGCACTACTATGGGGCATAAAAAGAACTAGGGCACTACTATGGGGCATAAAAAGAACTAGGGCACTACTATGGGGTATAAAAAGAACTAGGGCACTACTATGGGACATAAAATGAACTAGGGCACTACTATGAGGGATAAAAAGAACTAGGGCACTACTATGGGGCATAAAAAGAACTAGGACACTACTATGGGGCATAAAAAGAACTAGGGCACTACTATGGGGCATAAAAAGAACTAGGCACTACTATGGGGCATAAAAAGAACTAGGGCACTACTATGGGGCATAAAAAGAACTAGGGCACTACTATGGGGTATAAAAAGAACTAGGGCACTGCTATGGGGCATAATATGACCTATGACACTACTGTGGGGGATAATATGTTAGTTTGTTACGTCAGTGTTGAGGTAACATTTAGAAAATACATTCTTTGCAACTATACATAGCAACTGATTGGTTGCCATAGGCAATTTCTCCACTTTTTTACTGCTTCATGTACAGACCCCATATCTCTCCACTTTATCACTTTTTAAGACTTACTTTTGGGCAAACACAGCACTAAATAACAAAGACCTTTGTAGTGTTGGTGGTTACAGAACATGAATTATACAAGATTTGACCCAAAAACATACAGTATGTCGACCATTTTTGTGATGACCATTGTCATGACCTTTTAACCCTGTCAGCCGAATGCATGTCGACCTTATGGTGCCAACTACCTAAACATTGTAGATCTATTATACCGCACCCAAGGATACTATAGCATTTACTGCGCTTGCGCAAGGCACCACAGCGTTACTGCCTCCTGTCACCGTATTCTGCATCCGCCCCCGGCCTGCAGCACAAACTCTTCTTCAGCCAGGGACACCCAGGGTGTAAATGCAGCCGCCTGTGCGCAGTCTGTCTATAGCCTGAAATAAATCTCTTTTTTTTTTTTTTATAAAAATATACTAATAAATCAGTATATTTTTTCTCCGGGCGCTTTAACAGGGCTGTTTTCCTAAAGCAGCTGTTAAATCAAGGTGATAGTCAGTCACCACATGAAGAAAACAAAACAATATATAAACAGCGCTACCAGGTGCTGGTATTCAAAACATTGAGTAGATTTTAATAAAGATAAATTAATATCATGAACACATATATTTCAAATCAGACGAATAAAACAAGCCTCATAAGCCAGTAATACGACCAATGGAAATTTCTATGGACTCATGTAAAGGCCAAGTGATGATTAGATTGTTCCAATGCTTTAATATACCATATCCTGCATGGATAACCATATGATAATTACCGGATCCTGAGTGGAAGATGGCAGGGTATTCCACCTAGCGTGGTGATGATGATTCTGTCCTGCGCAAATATGAATGGTGGTTCTCCCTTTTTGTTAAATGTCCACATGTATGGATCGGTCTCCGGATAGATGAATGTTGGATGGGTCAGAGCTCTGAAGACCACTGTGGGTCGTCCCAAACATTAAAATTGGATATAAATGTTTGGGACGACCCACAGTGGTCTTCAGAGCTCTGACCCATCCAACATTCATCTATCCGGAGACCGATCCATACATGTGGACATTTAACAAAAAGGGAGAACCACCATTCATATTTGCGCAGGACAGAATCATCATCACCACGCTAGGTGGAATACCCTGCCATCTTCCACTCAGGATCCGGTAATTATCATATGGTTATCCATGCAGGATATGGTATATTAAAGCATTGGAACAATCTAATCATCACTTGGCCTTTACATGAGTCCATAGAAATTTCCATTGGTCGTATTACTGGCTTATGAGGCTTGTTTTATTCGTCTGATTTGAAATATATGTGTTCATGATATTAATTTATCTTTATTAAAATCTACTCAATGTTTTGAATACCAGCACCTGGTAGCGCTGTTTATATATTGTTTTGAAATAAATCTCTGGCTCGGACAAGAGATGACATCAGTTTAGCTAAAGATGTATGTATGCTGGCTATGGGGCTCATTCCGAGTTGATCGCTCGCTAGCAGTTTTTAGCAGCCGTGCAAACGCTAAGCCGCCGCCTACTGGGAGTGAATCTTAGCATCTTAAATTTGCGAACGATGTATGTGTAATATTGCGATTACACCTCTCTTAGCAGTTTCTGAGTAGCTTCAGACTTACTCTGCCTGTGCGATCAGTTCAGTGCTTGTCGTTCCTGGTTTGACGTCACAAACACACCCAGCGTTCGCCCAGACACTCCTCCGTTTCTCCAGACACTCCCGCGTTTTTTCCGGAAACAGTAGCGTTTTTATCCACACGCCCCTAAAACGGCCTGTTTCCGCCCAGAAACACCCATTTCCTGTCAATCACATTATGATCGCCAGAGCGAAGAAAAAGCCGTGAGTAAAAATTCTAACTTCTTAGCAAATTTACTTGGCGCAGTCGCAGTGCGGACATTGCGCATGCGCACTAAGCGGAAAATCGCTGCGATGCGATAAAAAATACAGAGCGAACAACTCAGAATGAGGGCCAATCTACGACATTGGGGTATATTTACTAACATTCGTAATTTCCGAAAATAGGTCAAAGTTCAATCACGAATGACATCGAGAGTGTAAAACTGCAACTTTTTGAATTTATTACGATGGATTTACTAAGCTGTCGTATTCGTGTTTTTCTTTTCTTCCGATGTCGATGTCATTCGTTTTTTTTTTCCTAATTTTACGGCAGTGATTAGCAAAACACTGCCGTTTTTTTTTACAATCAATCTCGGCCGGATCTGTGTGATCCGTGCTGGGGTTCTTTTTATTTTTTATTTTTAATTAAACAATGTAAAATCCCCCCAAAAAATGCGTGGGGTCCCCCCTCCTAAGCATAACCAGCCTCGGGCTCTTTGAGCCGATCCTGGTTGCAGAAATATGGGAAAAAAATGACAGGGGTTCCCCCATATTTAAGCAACCAGCATCGGGCTCTGCGCCTGGTCCTGGTCCCAAAAATACGGGGGACAAAAAGAGTAGGGGTCCCCCGTATTTTTAAAACCAGCACCGGGCTCCACTAGCTGGACAGATAATGCCACAGCCGGGGGTCACTTTTATATAGTGCCCTGCGGCCGTGGCATCAAAAATCCAACTAGTCACCCCTGGCCGGGGTACCATGGGGGAGTGGGGACCCCTTCAATCAAGGGGTCCCCCCCCCCCAGCCACCCAAGGGCCAGGGGTGAAGCCCGAGGCTGTCCCCCCCCATCCAATGGGCTGCGGATGGGAGGGCTGATAGCCTTTGTTGTAAAATAAAAGATATTGTTTTTAGTAGCAGTACTACAAGTCCCAGCAAGCCTACCCCGCATGCTGGTACTTGGAGAACCACAAGTACCAGCATGCGGCGGAAAAACGGGCCCGCTGGTACCTGTAGTACTACCACTAAAAAAATACCCAAAAAAACACAAGACACACACACCGTGAAAGTATAATTTTATTACATACATACACACATACATACATACTTACCTTATGTTCTCACGCAGGTCGGTCCTCTTCTCCAGTAGAATCCAAGGGGTACCTGTTGAAGAAATTCTACTCACGAGATCCAGGGGTCCAGGCTCCTCGGCAAATCCAGGGATAATCCACGTACTTGAATAAAACAAAAAAACGGTTGCCCGACCACGAACTGAAAGGTGACCCATGTTTGCACATGGGTCACCTTCCCACGAATGCCAGAAACCCACTTTGCCTTCTGGCTAAGTGGGTTTCTTCAGCCAATCAGGGAGTGCCACGTTGTAGCACTCTCCTGATCAGCTGTGTGCTCCTGTACTGACTGACAGGCAGCACGCGGCAGTGTTACAATGTAGCGCCTATGCGCTACATTGTAACCAATGATGGGAACTTTCTGCTCAGCGGTGACGTCACTTTAGGTCAACCGCAGGGCAGAAAGTTCCCATCATTGGTTACAATGTAGCGCATAGGCGCTACATTGTAACACTGCCGTGTGCTGCCTGTCAGTGAGGACAAGAGCACACAGCCGATCAGGAGGGTGCTACAACGTGGCACTCCCTGATTGGCTGAAGAAACCCACTTAGCCAGAAGGCAAAGTGGGTTTCTGGCATTCGTGGGAAGGTGACCCATGTGCAAACATGGGTCACCTTTCAGTTCGTGGTCGGGCAACCGTTTTTTTGTTTTATTCAAGTACGTGGATTATCCCTGGATTTGCCGAGGAGCCTGGACCCCTGGATCTCGTGAGTAGAATTTCTTCAACAGGTACCCCTTGGATTCTACTGGAGAAGAGGACCGACCTGCGTGAGAACATAAGGTAAGTATGTATGTATGTGTGTATGTATGTAATAAAATTATACTTTCACGGTGTGTGTGTCTTGTGTTTTTTTGGGTATTTTTTTAGTGGTAGTACTACAGGTACCAGCGGGCCCGTTTTTCCGCCGCATGCTGGTACTTGTGGTTCTCCAAGTACCAGCATGCGGGGGAGGCTTGCTGGGACTTGTAGTACTGCTACTAAAAACAATATCTTTTATTTTACAACAAAGGCTATCAGCCCTCCCATCCGCAGCCCATTGGATGGGGGGGGACAGCCTCGGGCTTCACCCCTGGCCCTTGGGTGGCTGGGGGGGGGGGACCCCTTGATTGAAGGGGTTCCCACTCCCCCAGGGTACCCCGGCCAGGGGTGACTAGTTGGATTTTTGATGCCACGGCCGCAGGGCGCTGTATAAAAGTGACCCCCGGCTGTGGCATTATCTGTCCAGCTAGTGGAGCCCGGTGCTGGTTTTAAAAATACGGGGGACCCCTACTCTTTTTTCCCCCCGTATTTTTGGGACCAGGACCAGGCGCAGAGCCCGATGCTGGTTGCTTAAATATGGGGGAACCCCTGTCATTTTTTTCACCATATTTCTGCAACCAGGATCGGCTCAAAGAGCCCGAGGCTGGTTATGCTTAGGAGGGGGGACCCCACGCAATTTTTTTTGAAAAAATAAGCACTTTCCCACCCCTTCCCACTGATATACATGCACGGATCTCATGGATCCGTGCATGCCTATCCAATCACGAATAAAAAAAAAAGGTCTGTTTTTTTTTAGCACTTTTTTACGAGTTGTAATTTTTCACGGCAGTGTTTGTTCTTTTTTGGCTTTGCACTTCTTAGTAAATGACCGAGATTCATACTTAAACAGCCGCGTTTTGACCGATGGTGTATTCATTCGTAATTTTTTACCTGAACTTGCAAAAAATTACGAATGCCCTCATCACTGCCGTGATTAGTGTTTAGTAAATTACCGAGATTAACCGAGATGACACTTTGAAGAAAAAACGGCATCTCGGTCAAAATCGGGAGCTTAGTAAATATACCCCATTGGGCCTGATTTATGTTTGCAAGGAATCGCAGAGCCGCTTCTTCAGCCTCCGTGCAATTTCGTGTCTTTAAAATTCTAATGCAGCATGAGGCGTCTGTAGGAGATGCCATGATGATGGGCCTATATTTATTTAGAGGCCTGGAGCTGTGGCTCCATCCGCCCCATTGCTAATCTGGCCCTGCTGTTATAGAACAAATACCATTAACTGCTGTTAGCACATATCACCGCTCCCGGCAATCCCTTTTATATGGAGTATAAAAGTATACAGTGTCCGACGGATAATCTGGCATGTACCAGAAGGACGGGTGGGGTGGTCTGTGTTCCCGGACTGCGCAAGTGTCTGAGTTACACTGCACATAGGGGGTCGTTCCGAGTTGATCGCCCGACTTTTACCGGATGGAGACGCATTGCTAGTAACCCTTTAATTGCTCACCTCAGGGTCCAAAGTATATTACACCCCCACAGTCCCTGTGACTGGTTCCCATGGGGCCGCCATTACTATCTAACCTGTTTCCCAGGCGCCGCACATATTACCTGCTCGCTATAACACAGCTGATTTATCCCGAGATGAGTGCATCTGGTACTAGAGCACAACATTCCACATTTCCCATGTCACACGAGCTGTAATTCCCACTGCGTCTGCCGGGAGAAGTTCCCATGGTTTTTTAAGGCACAAAAGATAAAAATAGACATTTGCTAAACTGTATTAATACTTGTGGAAAATTGCACAACATTTCCCATCAGTATCCCCGTATTCCCTTATCTCTCATATCTGGGATATTGTGGTGTATCATAGAGAGCAAATCCAGTTTATATATTGGGCCGATTAGTAAATAGCAAGCAGGCAGGGCCGGTGCTAGGGTGTTCGGCGCCCTCCTGCAAACGTATCAATTTTGCGCCTTTTTACAAATACAAATGTGACCGATCTCATCCTCAGAGCTGTAACTAGACATTTTGGTGTCCCCCCCAAACCCCCCCCCCTCATAAAATATAGGGGCGTAAAATAGTTATGACGCACAGTAGTCAATATTATTCAAAATTACGCCACACAGTAGTACCACTTATATACATTACGCCAGGTAGTGTCCCTTATATACATTACGCCAGATACAGCCCCCTTTTACATATTGCACCAGGTAGAGCCAGTCACACATTATTCCAGGTAGAGCACCCTTTTACACAGAGCCGGCCCTAACCAATATGATGCCCTAGGCAAGACTTTGTCTGGTGCCCCCTAGCACCACCGCTGGCTCTGCCTCTGACCTTGCACCTCTTTCCCAGCACCACCACCCCTCACCCATAGCAGTCCTTGTACCCCCTATATTTTAAATAGGAACAGTTTGCACATTTGACGCACAGCCCAAAAAGGGGCATCTTCTTGCTGGGAAGGGGCATGGCCACACAATAGTAACCCCAATTCCAATTACGCCACACAGTACTGCAACTTTATTCACATTTTATCTTGCGATCGTGTCCATAATTCATATTACATCCCACAGAAGTATCACTTTACCTTATAAACGTTACTCCTCACAGTAGAGCCCCTTATTCACATTACATCACACTGAATTGCTCCTTATTCACATTACACCACACCATATTGCTCTTTATTCACATTAGACGACACAGTAGTGCCCTATCTATATGCAATGCCACATAGTAGAGCACCTTATACACATAATGCCACACATTAGTAATGCATTTATACACAATTCCACACAGTAATGATCCTTACACATGAGACACATTAATGTCCTTATAAACATAATGCGCCTTAAACATTATGACAACCTTTATTAATGCCCTTTTACACATAATGTCTCTTACACATATGGTGCACATTATTAATGTCCTTATACACATAATGACACACATAGTGCCCCCTACACATTTGCTGCACATTATTAGTGCCCCTATACACATAATGACACACATACAGTAGTAACCTGTTACACATATGCCGCACATTATTAATGCCCTAACACACATAATGACACACATAGTGGCCCTTTACACATATGTTGCACATTATCAATGCATTATTACATGACACACATAATGCTCCTTACACATATTCTGAACACTACTGCACAACCAACCCACTCACATGCACACAGCACTCACACTTCCACTAACACTGTGACCTCTGCCTCTGCTTGGATACAGATTTGTCCTCACAAATCTTCCATCAATGCTAACGTCGGGCACCTTATTTTTAATGAAAATGCATCTTATTTGCATTGCTATGTAGCTAGGATGCACAAAGTAGTTTGCCTATGCCCATGGCCGGCTCTGCTTTTACACATGCAGCTTCCCCCAGCCGGGGGAAGCGCCAAAAATATAGGGACCACAGAATAGTATCTATTCACATTACACCGCACAGTAGTGTTCGCTAGTCACATTACACCGCACAGTAGTGTTCGCTAGTCACATTACACCTCATAGTAATTAGAGATGAGCGGGTTCGGTTTCTTTGAATCCGAACCCGCACGAACTTCACTTTTTTTTTCACGGGTCCGAGCGACTCGGATCTTCCCGCCTTGCTCGGTTAACCCGAGCGCGCCCGAACGTCATCATGACGCTGTCGGATTCTCGCAAGACTCGGATTCTATATAAGGAGCCGCGCGTCGCCGCCATTTTCACACGTGCATTGAGATTGATAGGGAGAGGACGTGGCTGGCGTCCTCTCCATTTAGATTAGATTTAGAAGAGAGAGAGAGAGAGAGATTGCTGTGATACTGTAGATTAGAAGAGAGTGCAGACAGAGTTTAGTGACTGACGACCACAGTGACCAGTGACCACCAGAGACAGTGCAGTAGTTTGTTTTATTTAATATATCCGTTCTCTGCCTGAAAAAAACGATACACAGTCACACAGTGACTCAGTCTGTGTGCACTGCTCAGCCCAGTGTGCTGCACATCAATGTATTGTATATAAAGCTTATAATTGTGGGGGAGACTGGGGAGCACTGCAGGTTGTTATAGCAGGAGCCAGGAGTACATGATAAATAATATTATATTAAAATTAAACAGTGCACACTTTTGCTGCAGGAGTGCCACTGCCAGTGTGACTAGTGGTGACCAGTGCCTGACCACCAGTATATTAGTAGTATTGTATACTATCTCTTTATCAACCAGTCTATATTAGCAGCAGACACAGTACAGTGCGGTAGTTCACGGCTGTGGCTACCTCTGTGTCGGCACTCGGCAGGCAGTCCGTCCATCCATAATTGTATTATATACCACCTAACCGTGGTTTTTTTTTTCTTTCTTTATACCGTCGTCATAGTCATACTAGTTGTTACGAGTATACTACTATCTCTTTATCAACCAGTGTACAGTGCGGTAGTTCACGGCTGTGGCTACCTCTGTGTCGGAACTCGGCAGGCAGTCCGTCCATCCATAATTGTATTATAATATATACCACCTAACCGTGGTTTTTTTTTCGTTCTTTATACCGTCGTCATACTAGTTGTTACGAGTATACTACTATCTCTTTATCAACCAGTGTACAGTGCGGTAGTTCACGGCTGTGGCTACCTCTGTGTCGGAACTCGGCAGGCAGTCCGTCCATCCATAATTGTATTATAATATATACCACCTAACCGTGGTTTTTTTTTCGTTCTTTATACCGTCGTCATACTAGTTGTTACGAGTATACTACTATCTCTTTATCAACCAGTGTACAGTGCGGTAGTTCACGGCTGTGGCTACCTCTGTGTCGGCACTCGGCAGGCAGTCCGTCCAACCATAATTGTATTATATACCACCTAACCGTGGTTTTTTTTTCATTCTTTATACCGTCGTCATACTAGTTGTTACGAGTATACTACTATCTCTTTATCAACCAGTGTACAGTGCGGTAGTTCACGGCTGTGGCTACCTCTGTGTCGGCACTCGGCAGGCAGTCCGTCCATCCATAATTGTATTATAATATATACCACCTAACCGTGGTTTTTTTTTTCATTCTTTATACCGTCGTCATACTAGTTGTTACGAGTATACTACTATCTCTTTATCAACCAGTGTACAGTGCGGTAGTTCACGGCTGTGGCTACCTCTGTGTCGGCACTCGGCAGGCAGTCCGTCCAACCATAATTGTATTATATACCACCTAACCGTGGTTTTTTTTTCATTCTTTATACCGTCGTCATACTAGTTGTTACGAGTATACTACTATCTCTTTATCAACCAGTGTACAGTGCGGTAGTTCACGGCTGTGGCTACCTCTGTGTCGGCACTCGGCAGGCAGTCCGTCCATCCATAATTGTATTATAATATATACCACCTAACCGTGGTTTTTTTTTCATTCTTTATACCGTCGTCATACTAGTTGTTACGAGTATACTACTATCTCTTTATCAACCAGTGTACAGTGCGGTAGTTCACGGCTGTGGCTACCTCTGTGTCGGCACTCGGCAGGCAGTCCGTCCAACCATAATTGTATTATATACCACCTAACCGTGGTTTTTTTTTCATTCTTTATACCGTCGTCATACTAGTTGTTACGAGTATACTACTATCTCTTTATCAACCAGTGTACAGTGCGGTAGTTCACGGCTGTGGCTACCTCTGTGTCGGCACTCGGCAGGCAGTCCGTCCAACCATAATTGTATTATATACCACCTAACCGTGGTTTTTTTTTTCATTCTTTATACCGTCGTCATACTAGTTGTTACGAGTATACTACTATCTCTTTATCAACCAGTGTACAGTGCGGTAGTTCACGGCTGTGGCTACCTCTGTGTCGGCACTCGGCAGGCAGTCCGTCCATCCATAATTGTATTATAATATATACCACCTAACCGTGGTTTTTTTTTCATTCTTTATACCGTCGTCATACTAGTTGTTACGAATATACTACTATCTCTTTATCAACCAGTGTACAGTGCGGTAGTTCACGGCTGTGGCTACCTCTGTGTCGGCACTCGGCAGGCAGTCCGTCCAACCATAATTGTATTATATACCACCTAACCGTGGTTTTTTTTTCATTCTTTATACCGTCGTCATACTAGTTGTTACGAGTATACTACTATCTCTTTATCAACCAGTGTACAGTGCGGTAGTTCACGGCTGTGGCTACCTCTGTGTCGGCACTCGGCAGGCAGTCCGTCCATCCATAATTGTATTATAATATATACCACCTAACCGTGGTTTTTTTTTTCATTCTTTATACCGTCGTCATACTAGTTGTTACGAGTATACTACTATCTCTTTATCAACCAGTGTACAGTGCGGTAGTTCACGGCTGTGGCTACCTCTGTGTCGGCACTCGGCAGGCAGTCCGTCCAACCATAATTGTATTATATACCACCTAACCGTGTTTTTTTTTTCATTCTTTATACCGTCGTCATACTAGTTGTTACGAGTATACTACTATCTCTTTATCAACCAGTGTACAGTGCGGTAGTTCACGGCTGTGGCTACCTCTGTGTCGGCACTCGGCAGGCAGTCCGTCCATCCATAATTGTATTATATACCACCTAACCGTGGTTTTTTTATACCACCTAACCGTGGCAGTCCGTCCATAATTGTATACTAGTATCCAATCCATCCATCTCCATTGTTTACCTGAGGTGCCTTTTAGTTCTGCCTATAAAATATGGAGAACAAAAAAGTTGAGGTTCCAAAATTAGGGAAAGATCAAGATCCACTTCCACCTCGTGCTGAAGCTGCTGCCACTAGTCATGGCCGAGACGATGAAATGCCAGCAACGTCGTCTGCCAAGGCCGATGCCCAATGTCATAGTACAGAGCATGTCAAATCCAAAACACCAAATATCAGAAAAAAAAGGACTCCAAAACCTAAAATAAAATTGTCGGAGGAGAAGCGTAAACTTGCCAATATGCCATTTACCACACGGAGTGGCAAGGAACGGCTGAGGCCCTGGCCTATGTTCATGGCTAGTGGTTCAGCTTCACATGAGGATGGAAGCACTCAGCCTTTCGCTAGAAAAATGAAACGACTCAAGCTGGCAAAAGCACAGCAAAGAACTGTGCGTTCTTCGAAATCCCAAATCCACAAGGAGAGTCCAATTGTGTCGGTTGCGATGCCTGACCTTCCCAACACTGGACGTGAAGAGCATGCGCCTTCCACCATTTGCACGCCCCCTGCAAGTGCTGGAAGGAGCACCCGCAGTCCAGTTCCTGATAGTGAGATTGAAGATGTCAGTGTTGAAGTCCACCAGGATGAGGAGGATATGGGTGTTGCTGGCGCTGGGGAGGAAATTGACCAGGAGGATTCTGATGGTGAGGTGGTTTGTTTAAGTCAGGCACCCGGGGAGACACCTGTTGTCTGTGGGAGGAATATGGCCGTTGACATGCCAGGTGAAAATACCAAAAAAATCAGCTCTTCGGTGTGGAGGTATTTCACCAGAAATGCGGACAACAGGTGTCAAGCCGTGTGTTCCCTTTGTCAAGCTGTAATAAGTAGGGGTAAGGACGTTAACCACCTCGGAACATCCTCCCTTATACGTCACCTGCAGCGCATTCATAATAAGTCAGTGACAAGTTCAAAAACTTTGGGTGACAGCGGAAGCAGTCCACTGACCAGTAAATCCCTTCCTCTTGTAACCAAGCTCACGCAAACCACCCCACCAACTCCCTCAGTGTCAATTTCCTCCTTCCCCAGGAATGCCAATAGTCCTGCAGGCCATGTCACTGGCAATTCTGACGATTCCTCTCCTGCCTGGGATTCCTCCGATGCATCCTTGCGTGTAACGCCTACTGCTGCTGGCGCTGCTGTTGTTGCTGCTGGGAGTCGATGGTCATCCCAGAGGGGAAGTCGTAAGACCACTTTTACTACTTCCACCAAGCAATTGACTGTCCAACAGTCATTTGCGAGGAAGATTAAATATCACAGCAGTCATCCTACTGCAAAGCGGATAACTGAGGCCTTGACATCCTGGGTGGTGAGAAACGTGGTTCCGGTATCCATCATTACTGCAGAGCCAACTAGAGACTTGTTGGAGGTACTGTGTCCCCGGTACCAAATACCATCTAGGTTCCATTTCTCTAGGGTTGCGATACCGAAAATGTACACAGACCTCAGAAAAAGAGTCACCAGTGTCCTAAAAAATGCAGCTGTACCCAATGTCCACTTAACCACGGACATGTGGACAAGTGGAGCAGGGCAGGGTCAGGACTATATGACTGTGACAGCCCACTGGGTAGATGTATGGACTCCCGCCGCAAGAACAGCAGCGGCGGCACCAGTAGCAGCATCTCGCAAATGCCAACTCGTTCCTAGGCAGGCTACGCTTTGTATCACCGGTTTCCAGAATACGCACACAGCTGAAAACCTCTTACGGCAACTGAGGAAGATCATCGCGGAATGGCTTACCCCAATTGGACTCTCCTGTGGATTTGTGGCATCGGACAACGCCAGCAATATTGTGCGTGCATTACATCTGGGCAAATTCCAGCACGTCCCATGTTTTGCACATACCTTGAATTTGGTGGTGCAGAATTTTTTAAAAAACGACAGGGGCGTGCAAGAGATGCTGGCGGTGGCCAGAAAAATTGCGGGACACTTTCGGCGTACAGGCAGCACGTACAGAAGACTGGAGCACCACCAAAAACGCCTGAACCTGCCCTGCCATCATCTGAAGCAGGAGGTGGTAACGAGGTGGAATTCAACCCTCTATATGCTTCAGAGGTTGGAGGAGCAGCAAAAGGCCATTCAAGCCTATACAACTGACCACGATATAGGAGGTGGAATGCACCTGTCTCAAGCGCAGTGGAGAATGATTTCAACGTTGTGCAAGGTTCTGCAACCTTTTGAACTTGCCACACGTGAAGTCAGTTCAGACACTGCCAGCCTGAGTCAGGTCATTCCCCTCATCAGGCTTTTGCAGAAGAAGCTGGAGACATTGAAGGAGGAGCTAAGACAGAGCGATTCCGCTAGGCATGTGGGACTTGTGGATGGAGCCCTTAATTCGCTTAACAAGGATTCACGGGTGGTCAATCTGTTGAAATCAGAGCACTACATTTTGGCCACCGTGCTCGATCCTAGATTTAAAACCTACCTTGGATCTCTCTTTCCGGCGCACACAAGTCTGCTGGGTTTCAAAGACCTGCTGGTGAGAAAATTGTCAAGTCAAGCGGAACGCGACCTGTCAACATCTCCTCCTTCACATTCTCCCGCAACTGGGGGTGCGAGGAAAAGGCTCAGAATTCCGAGCCCACCCGCTGGCGGTGATGCAGGGCAGTCTGGAGCGACTGCTGATGCTGACATCTGGTCCGGACTGAAGGACCTGACAACCATTACGGACATGTCGTCTACTGTCACTGCATATGATTCTCTCACCATTGATAGAATGGTGGAGGATTATATGAGTGACCGCATCCAAGTAGGCACGTCACACAGTCCGTACTTATACTGGCAGGAAAAAGAGGCAATTTGGAGGCCCTTGCACAAACTGGCTTTATTCTACCTAAGTTGCCCTCCCACAAGTGTGTACTCCGAAAGAGTGTTTAGTGCCGCCGCTCACCTTGTCAGCAATCGGCGTACGAGGTTACATCCAGAAAATGTGGAGAAGATGATGTTCATTAAAATGAATTATAATCAATTCCTCCGCGGAGACATTGACCAGCAGCAATTGCCTCCACAAAGTACACAGGGAGCTGACATGGTGGATTCCAGTGGGGACGAATTGATAATCTGTGAGGAGGGGGATGTACACGGTGATATATCGGAGGATGATGATGAAGTGGACATCTTGCCTCTGTAGAGCCAGTTTGTGCAAGGAGAGATTAATTGCTTCTTTTTTGGTGGGGGTCCAAACCAACCCGTCATTTCAGTCACAGTCGTGTGGCAGACCCTGTCACTGAAATGATGGGTTGGTTAAAGTGTGCATGTCCTGTTTATACAACATAAGGGTGGGTGGGAGGGCCCAAGGACAATTCCATCTTGCACCTCTTTTTTCTTTTCTTTTTCTTTGCGTCATGTGCTGTTTGGGGAGGGTTTTTTGGAAGGGCCATCCTGCGTGACACTGCAGTGCCACTCCTAGATGGGCCCGGTGTTTGTGTCGGCCACTAGGGTCGCTTATCTTTCTCACACAGTCAGCTACCTCATTGCGCCTCTTTTTTTCTTTGCGTCATGTGCTGTTTGGGGAGGGTTTTTTGGAAGGGCCATCCTGCGTGACACTGCAGTGCCACTCCTAGATGGGCCCGGTGTTTGTGTCGGCCACTAGGGTCGCTTATCTTTCTCACACAGTCAGCTACCTCATTGCGCCTCTTTTTTTCTTTGCGTCATGTGCTGTTTGGGGAGGGTTTTTTGGAAGGGCCATCCTGCGTGACACTGCAGTGCCACTCCTAGATGGGCCCGGTGTTTGTGTCGGCCACTAGGGTCGCTTATCTTTCTCACACAGTCAGCTACCTCATTGCGCCTCTTTTTTTCTTTGCGTCATGTGCTGTTTGGGGAGGGTTTTTTGGAAGGGCCATCCTGCGTGACACTGCAGTGCCACTCCTAGATGGGCCCGGTGTTTGTGTCGGCCACTAGGGTCGCTTATCTTTCTCACACAGTCAGCTACCTCATTGCGCCTCTTTTTTTCTTTGCGTCATGTGCTGTTTGGGGAGGGTTTTTTGGAAGGGCCATCCTGCGTGACACTGCAGTGCCACTCCTAGATGGGCCCGGTGTTTGTGTCGGCCACTAGGGTCGCTTATCTTTCTCACACAGTCAGCTACCTCATTGCGCCTCTTTTTTTCTTTGCGTCATGTGCTGTTTGGGGAGGGTTTTTAGGAAGGGACATCCTGCGTGACACTGCAGTGCCACTCCTAGATGGGCCCGGTGTTTGTGTCGGCCACTAGGGTCGCTTATCTTTCTCACACAGTCAGCTACCTCATTGCGCCTCTTTTTTTCTTTGCGTCATGTGCTGTTTGGGGAGGGTTTTTTGGAAGGGCCATCCTGCGTGACACTGCAGTGCCACTCCTAGATGGGCCCGGTGTTTGTGTCGGCCACTAGGGTCGCTTATCTTTCTCACACAGTCAGCTACCTCATTGCGCCTCTTTTTTTCTTTGCGTCATGTGCTGTTTGGGGAGGGTTTTTTGGAAGGGCCATCCTGCGTGACACTGCAGTGCCACTCCTAGATGGGCCCGGTGTTTGTGTCGGCCACTAGGGTCGCTTATCTTTCTCACACAGTCAGCTACCTCATTGCGCCTCTTTTTTTCTTTGCGTCATGTGCTGTTTGGGGAGGGTTTTTTGGAAGGGCCATCCTGCGTGACACTGCAGTGCCACTCCTAGATGGGCCCGGTGTTTGTGTCGGCCACTAGGGTCGCTTATCTTTCTCACACAGTCAGCTACCTCATTGCGCCTCTTTTTTTCTTTGCGTCATGTGCTGTTTGGGGAGGGTTTTTTGGAAGGGCCATCCTGCGTGACACTGCAGTGCCACGCATAGATGGGCCCGGTGTTTGTGTCGGCCACTAGGGTCGCTTATCTTTCTCACACAGTCAGCTACCTCATTGCGCCTCTTTTTTTCTTTGCGTCATGTGCTGTTTGGGGAGGGTTTTTTGGAAGGGACATCCTGCGTGACACTGCAGTGCCACTCCTAGATGGGCCCGGTGTTTGTGTCGGCCACTAGGGTCGCTTATCTTTCTCACACAGTCAGCTACCTCATTGCGCCTCTTTTTTTCTTTGCGTCATGTGCTGTTTGGGGAGGGTTTTTTGGAAGGGCCATCCTGCGTGACACTGCAGTGCCACTCCTAGATGGGCCCGGTGTTTGTGTCGGCCACTAGGGTCGCTTATCTTTCTCACACAGTCAGCTACCTCATTGCGCCTCTTTTTTTCCTTGCGTCATGTGCTGTTTGGGGAGGGTTTTTTGGAAGGGACATCCTGCGTGACACTGCAGTGCCACTCCTAGATGGGCCCGGTGTTTGTGTCGGCCACTAGGGTCGCTAATCTTACTCACACAGCTACCTCATTGCGCCTCTTTTTTTCTTTGCGTCATGTGCTGTTTGGGGAGGGTTTTTTGGAAGGGACATCCTGCGTGACACTGCAGTGCCACTCCTAGATGGGCACGGTGTTTGTGTCGGCCACTAGGGTCGCTTATCTTACTCACACAGCGACCTCGGTGCAAATTTTAGGACTAAAAATAATATTGTGAGGTCGCTTATCTTTCTCACACAGTCAGCTACCTCATTGCGCCTCTTTTTTTCTTTGCGTCATGTGCTGTTTGGGGAGGGTTTTTTGGAAGGGACATCCTGCGTGACACTGCAGTGCCACTCCTAGATGGGCCCGGTGTTTGTGTCGGCCACTAGGGTCGCTAATCTTACTCACACAGCTACCTCATTGCGCCTCTTTTTTTCTTTGCGTCATGTGCTGTTTGGGGAGGGTTTTTTGGAAGGGACATCCTGCGTGACACTGCAGTGCCACTCCTAGATGGGCACGGTGTTTGTGTCGGCCACTAGGGTCGCTTATCTTACTCACACAGCGACCTCGGTGCAAATTTTAGGACTAAAAATAATATTGTGAGGTGTGATGTGTTCAGAATAGGCTGAAAATGAGTGTAAATTATGTTTTTTGAGGTTAATAATACTTTGGGATCAAAATGACCCCCAAATTCTATGATTTAAGCTGTTTTTTAGTGTTTTTTGAAAAAAATACCCGAATCCAAAACACACCCGAATCCGACAAAAAAAATTCGGTGAGGTTTTGCCAAAATGCGGTCGAACCCAAAACACGGCCGCGGAACCGAACCCAAAACCAAAACACAAAACCCGAAAAGTTTCAGGCGCTCATCACTAATAGTAATGTCCATTAGTCACATTACACCGCACAGTAGTGTTCGCTAGTCACATTATACCTCACAGTAGTGTCCATTAGTCACATTACACCGCACAGTAGTGTTCACTAGTCACATTACACTGCACAGTAGTGTATGTTAGTCACATTACACCCCATAGTAGTGTTCGCTAGTCACATTACATTGCTCAATGTTGTTTGCTCGTCACATTACACCGCATAGTATGCCCTTTAGTCACATTACACTGCACAGTAATGTTCGCTAGTCACATTACAGAGCATAGTAGTGTCGGTTTGTCACATTACACTGCACAGTAGTGTCCGTTAGTCACATTACACTGCACAGTAGCATCCGTCAGTCACATTACACCGCACAGTAGTGTCCGTTAGTCACATTACACTGCACAGTAGTGTCCGATAGTCACATTACACCGCACAGTAGTGTCCGTTAGTCACATTACACCGCACAGTAGTGTCCGTCAGTCACATTTGTCCGTTAGTCACATTACACTGCACAGTAGCGTCCGTTAGTCACATTACACCGCACAGTAGTGTCCGTTAGTCACATTACACTGCACAGTAGTGTCCGTTAGTCACATTACACTGCACAGTAGTGTCCGTCAGTCACATTTGTCCGTTAGTCACATTACACTGCAGAGTAGCATCCGTTAGTCACATTACACTGCACAGTAGTGTCCGTCAGTCACATTTGTCCGTTAGTCACATTACACTGCAGAGTAGCATCCGTTAGTCACATTACACTGCACAGTAGTGTCCGTTAGTCACATTACACTGCACAGTAGCATCTGTTAGTCACATTACACTGCACAGTAGTGTCCGTTAGTCACATTACACCGCACAGTAGTGTCCGTTAGTCACATTACACTGCACAGTAGTGTCCGTTAGTCACATTACACTGCACAGTAGTGTCCGTCAGTCACATTTGTCCGTTAGTCACATTACACTGCAGAGTAGCATCCGTTAGTCACATTACACCGCACAGTAGTGTCCGTTAGTCACATTACACTGCAGAGTAGCATCTGTTAGTCACATTACACTGCAGAGTAGCATCCGTTAATCACATTACACTGCACAGTAGTGTCCGTCAGTCACATTTGTCCGTTAGTCACATTACACCGCACAGTAGTGTCCGTTAGTCACATTACACCTCATAGTAGTGTCCATTAGTCACATTACACTGCACAGTAGTGTCCGTTAGTCACATTACACCCCATAGTAGTGTTCGCTAGTCACATTACACTGCTCAGTGTTGTTCGCTCGTCACATTACACCGCATAGTATGCCCTTTAGTCACATTACACTGCACAGTAATGTTCGCTAGTCACATTACAGAGCATAGTAGTGTCGGTTAGTCACATTACACTGCACAGTAGTGTCCGTTAGTCACATTACACTGCACAGTAGTATCCGTCAGTCATATTACACTGCACAGTAGTGTCCGTCAGTCACATTTGTCCGTTAGTCATATTACACTGCACAGTAGCGTCCGTTAGTCACATTACACCGCACAGTAGTGTCCGTTAGTCACATTACACTGCACAGTAGTGTCCGTTAGTCACATTACACTGCACAGTAGTGTCCGTCAGTCACATCTGTCCGTTAGTCACATTACACTGCACAGTAGTGTCCGTTAGTCACATTACACTACACAGTAGTGTCCGTCAGTCACATTACACAGCACAGTAGTGTCCGTTAGTCACATTACACTGCACAGTAGTGTCCGTCAGTCACATTTGTCCGTTAGTCACATTACACTGCACAGTAGTGTCCGTTAGTCACATTACACTGCACACTAGTGTCCGTTAGTCACATTACACCGCACAGTAGTGTCCGTCAGTCACATTACACTGCACAGTAGTGTCCGTCAGTCACATTACACAGCACAGTAGTGTCCGTTAGTCACATTACACTGCACAGTAGTGTCTGTCAGTCACATTACACTGCACAGTAGTCTGTCAGTCACATTACACTGCACAGTAGTGTCCGTTAGTCACATTACACTGCACAGTAGTGTCCGTCAGTCACATTACACAGCACAGTAGTGTCCGTTAGTCATATTACACTGCACAGTAGTGTCCGTCAGTCACATTTGTCCGTTAGTCACATTACACTGCACAGTAGTGTCCGTTAGTCACATTACACTGCACAGTAGTGTCCGTTAGTCACATTACACTGCACAGTAGTGTCCGTCAGTCACATTACACAGCACAGTAGTGTCCGTTAGTCACATTACACTGCACAGTAGTGTCCGTCAGTCACATTTGTTCGTTAGTCACGTTACACCGCACAGTAGTGTCCGTTAATCACATTACACTGCACAGTAGTGTCCGTTAGTCACATTACACTGCACAGTAGTGTCCGTTAGTCACATTACACTGCACAGTAGTGTCCGTCAGTCACATTTGTCCGTTAGTCACATTACACTGCACAGTAGTGTCCGTCAGTCACATTACACCACACAGTAGTGTCCGTTAGTCACATTACACCACACAGTAGTGTCCGTTAGTCACATTACACTGCACAGTAGTGTCCGTTAGTCACATTACACTGCACAGTAGTGTCCGTTAGTCACATTACACTGCACAGTAGTGTCCGTTAGTCACATTACACTGCACAGTAGTGTCCGTTAGTCACATTACACTGCACAGTAGTGTCCGTCAGTCACATTACACTGCACAGTAGTGTCCGTTAGTCACATTACACTGCACAGTAGTGTCCGTCATTCACATTTGTCCGTTAGTCACGTTACACCGCACAGTAGTGTCCGTTAGTCACATTACACCGCACAGTAGTGTCCGTTAGTCACATTTGTCCGTTAGTCACATTACACTGCACAGTAGTGTCAATTAGTCACATTTGTCCGTTAGTCACATTACACTGCACAGTAGTGTCCGTCAGTCACATTTGTCCGTTAGTCACATTACACTGCACAGTAGTGTCCATTAGTCACATTACACTGCACAGTAGCATCCATTAGTCACATTACACAGCACAGTAGTGTCCGTTAGTCACATTACACTGCACAGTAGTGTCCGTTAGTCACATTACACTGCACAGTAGTGTCCATTAGTCACATTACACTGCACAGTAGTGTCCGTTAGTCACATTACACTGCACAGTAGTGTCCGTTAGTCACATTACACTGCACAGTAGTGTCCGTCAGTCACATTACACAGCACAGTAGTGTCCGTTAGTCACATTACACTGCACAGTAGTGTCCGTCATTCACATTTGTCCGTTAGTCACGTTACACCGCACAGTAGTGTCCGTTAGTCACATTACACCGCACAGTAGTGTCCGTTAGTCACATTTGTCCTTAGTCACATTACACTGCACAGTAGTGTCCGTTAGTCACATTTGTCCGTTAGTCACATTACACTGCACAGTAGTGTCCGTCAGTCACATTTGTCCTTAGTCACATTACACTGCACAGTAGTGTCCGTTAGTCACATTTGTCCGTTAGTCACATTACACTGCACAGTAGTGTCCGTCAGTCACATTTGTCCGTTAGTCACATTACACTGCACAGTAGTGTCCGTCAGTCACATTTGTCCGTTAGTCACATTACACTGCACAGTAGTGTCCGTTAGTCACATTTGTCCTTAGTCACATTACACTGCACAGTAGTGTCCGTTAGTCACATTTGTCCTTAGTCACATTACACTGCACAGTAGTGTCTGTCAGTCACATTTGTCCGTTAGTCACATTACACTGCACAGTAGTGTCCACACAGGAGAGCACCTTATACACATTATGCGGCCAGGGGGAAGTGATCACACTCCCCCCTCAAATTGGCTCAGGACTCCCCCCCCAACACCTACACCATGCTCGGCACATCAAAGTTATAAAAAGAAAAAATGCCACAATGGGGCGTGACCACGCCTCCCGCGATTAGGCCACGCCCCCAAAATGATACCCGTCGGGCTGAGGCCGCTCTCTGGGGAAGGATGGGGGGAGAGAGCCGCACTACACGCTGCCAGCATCAGCGGGTTTGCAGAGCAGGACGGTGCCTCCCTTCAGCACGGCGCCTCCCTGCACTGCATCCCCTTGCTGAGCGGGTAGCGCCGGCCCTGCAAGCAGGGGTGTATTTAGGTGTACGATCACGCCTGGCAAAGTAAAGGACTGGTCTCCTTCCCCCATATTTGAAATAGGGAAGGCACGTGTGCCAAAAAAGGGGCGTGACCACTCAATAGTACCCCAATTCAAATTACACCACAGTAGTGTGCCTTGCTCACATTACACAGCACAGTAAAGTACATTGTTCATGTTATGCTACACAGTAGTACCCCTTATACACATTATGCCACACCGTAGTGCCCATATATATATATATATATATATATATATATCGGAAGGCGTGCACGCTCCTGGGAAAGTGGGCATGGCCTCACAATTTTATATTATAATATCAAACTATAAATATATAATCACACCCCCTACACATGCGCACACACACAATTAGCCTAACACACAATACCCACAGTAGTTCTCATTACACATAATGTTCCCCAGTATAGTGCCAGTTACACATAATGACCCCAGGTAGTGCAGTTTCAGATACACATAATGCCTCTGAGTATAGTGCCAGATACACATATGCCCCCACAGTGCTAGATACACATATGCCCCCCACAGTGCCAGACACAAATATGCCCCCACAGTGCCAGATACAAATATGCCCCCACTGTGCCAGATACACATGCCCCCACCGAGCCAGACACTCAAATGCTCCACAGTGCCGGACACTCAAATGCCCCCACAGTGTCAGATACACGTATGCCCCAACAGTGTAAGATACACGTATGCCCCCACAGTGCCAGATCCACGTATGCCCCCATGTTGATTTTACTATTAAAGGCAGCACTTTTATGTAGATTCACTTTTAGAGGCAACAGTGTCAGCTATCCCCCCACCCCCGTGTAGTTCCTCAATAGCAGGGATGCCCATTAATGATCAAAGAATGCAGCAGCTACTGTAATTGGCACCGTGGTCCAGCACCGCACCACAATACAGGCAAGAAACTCTACATAAACTACACCCCCCAGGAGCCGCTGCTGCATACCGTGATCATTACTGGGCATCCCTGCTGGTGAGGAACTACACTGGTTGGGGGGATAGCACCTGCCTCTAAAAGGGAATCTACCTACTGCCCGCTGGTGGCACCTCTGGACGGCGCCCCTCCTCGGCTGGCACCCTGGCGAGTGCCATCCTGGCCAATAGGAAGATACACCCCTGATAGCAAGCTCCTGTCCTGCAGGCGTCAGATGTAAAAGTGCCCACTGGGGGGCTTCATTCACAGTGCCCACTGGGGGGCTTCATTCACAGTGCCCACTGGGGGGCTTCATTCACAGTGCCCACTGGGGGGGCTTTATTCACAGTGCCCACTGGGGGCTTCATTCACAGTTTTCGCAGTTGAACGATTATCGGGGGTCATTCCGCCCGATCGCAGCGGGACTTCGTTCGCACAGTTGCAACTCGGTCACTACTGCGCATGCGCGGGGGCCACAATGCGCACACGCGGCGCACCGACACTGACTATGAAGAAAGCGGTCACCGTTTGAAGCCGTTTTCTGGTAGTGGTAAGGAAAACGCAGGCGTGTCCAGACGAACAGAGAGCGGAGGTCTGACGTCAAAGCCGGCGCCATCATCGCTGGATCCGTCGCACAGGGTACGTATATCCAGGGCTGGTCTTGTTTTGCATGAAACTTTTTTAGCATAGCAGGGGTGCACAAGCGATCGCAGTCCTGCTATGCTAAAATTCACTCCCCCATAGGCAGAGATTAGTTGATTGCAGCAGCAGCAGCATAAAGTTGCTTGGTGCGATCAACTCGGAATGAGGTCCATCGTCCGACTGTGTCTCATCTGCAACACGTATGTGTCAGGATGGTGTTGGGACGGAGGTCGTATAGAGGATTTATTAAATGACTGACATTTGGGGACTGGTGGAAGTAACGGGAAGTGGCAGCAAAAACACAAGAGTAACACTCCTGCACCTGCGATCCCGTACGCAGTAACAGTGGCTTCGGCGTCTCACTTCCATGCTGCGTCTTATTACTTTTTTTAATTTATCATATATTTAAAATAAAATAATTGTATTTCATTATTTATATTTGTTTTATTATTATTTCTTTTTATATTTCTTTTATTTTTATTTCTTTTTGCCTTTATTATTATTTTTGTTTTTTATCTTCAATTATAATCGTTTAATCCACAGTACAGTTTACTCTCCGGGACTACTTCAGCAGTGCCGCCTGTCACTCATCTCGGGAACTCCCGGCGTGCTGAGAATAACACGTGCGTTCAGCAGGTATCACAGGAAGTTATCCGATAGGAACTAAGGTCGTTATGTTCGCTGTCATAATAATTGTGCAGCCATCTGTCGTGATATTATTGTGGAATAATTAATTTTTTATACCGTATTAATGACGGTTGTAGGAAAAGGAGGGAAGGCACCGCTCTGTATCCCAGACCACATGTTCTGTTGCTAGGCAACTAGATAAGAAGACGGGGTAGGCCTCACTGCCAGGAACTCTGCAAACAATACGCTGTATATTTGCTTTGTTAAATAGAAAAGGAAAAGGGTTCTGGCTGTTGTGAGCAGCAGGGAAAAGCAATAATTAAAAACAGAAATTAAGGGAGAGATTTATCAAAGCTTGGAGAGAGATAACGGGGCATATGTACTAAGCCTTGGAGAATGATAAGTGGAGAGAGGTAAAGTACCAGCCAATCAGCTCCTAACTGTCGTGTTTGAAAAATGACAGGAGCTGGTCGGCTGGTACTTTATCTCTCTCCGATACTTGGTACATATGCCCCAAAGTGGTAAGCAATCAGCTCCTAGCTGTCATTTTTCAAACACAGCCTGTAACATGGCAGCTAGAAGCTGATTGGTAATTTATCTCTCTTCACTTTATTTCTCTCCAAGCTTTGATACATCTCCCCCTAGAAGTATTTGCAAAGGTTTGGTCAAGCAATGATCCTAAGATGCATATTCCATTGGGTGTTGGCGGTGGGAACACCAACTCTCGGCCCACGCTCCACCCACTCTGGTGACATTACAGATGGGCATGTCACATGACCACTCCGTTCTGCCACCAGCCCCTATATTGTCTGGACAGTCCTAGGTTAATATCAGGCACAAATGCAATGATTTGTGTGTACAGGGGTGTAGCGTGGCAGACTGAGGTGGGCTGGGAGTGACCTAGCGTTCTGATTATCCATTCGGGAATGTTGACAACACCGCCCAATCCATGATGCACCTATGCCATGTTCAGCTTCGCACAAACTCCAAACTCCACCCACTTAATTGTGAAGCCACTCCCTTTTTTGGGACAGTGATGACAAAATATGGATTATTAGATGGTAAGTTCTCACTTTAGGTGACACTGTACGTTTGGCAAGTCTGAAATAGCTAAACAAATAATGTGTTTTCCTGGCACATCAAATATCATGGGATAAGACATATGATGATATGATTGTACGCCCCACCCATTAGTAGATTGCAGCGTGCCCTGTGGGGTATTTATCCTCCTCTCATTGGAGTATGGGAGGTCTACCAATAATTCAGAACATTCTGCGGAGCAGGCAACTGTGTCTCCATTTGTAGGTTCATATGTCCCACCTCATAGGGAAACACAATGGGGGTATCCAGTTGCCTGGAAAACCCCCTCACCAGCCCACACCATGACTACAATTGCATGCATATAATACAATTTTACTAGAGCTGCATGTTTTAAAGACCTTATCAGTATCACAGATAATTAGAACCATCTGTGGATCTTTTAGAACGTGTCAGCCAGTAATGAATACACCTATGCGCCAACTAGGAGATCAGGAAAACATGCACTGTTATGCTAGGAAATCCGTTCCTGGAAATCTGGTCGCTATGTGTGAATCGAAAAAGGCACCTTCCTGCAGAGCGGGGCCCGTAAACGCAATGTGTGACTCTAGCCTTAGGGGTCAGCTGCTATAGACCATCTATATGATGTATATTAATTATTAATACTGTGTAATATACACTATCTAGTGCATAACGAGAACAATGTATACATACAGTATATGACCGTGGCAGCGCGGTGGTCTTCTACCTATCCAACTTTCCAACGCTCTGCTGACCAGGACAGAGGGATACAACCCTCCCATTGGGACTGTCCCGCCTAATCAGCACAATTAGGAGGCACAACCATAGTCCAGCTAAATTATATCACATGTGATGTTTGTAGATCCACTTACTCCTCTGCAGGGTCCCTGGAAATTATATAAATCCATATAAGGATTAACTCATTCACCGCTAAAGGTATGTAACTTTCAAAATGTGCATTTTTTTAATTGTTTGTGTTTAGGGTTAAAAATGGGCAGAAATTCTTCTTTTGTCTGTTACTGGCGCATAATTGGTCCATGACTGGAATCTGCCGCTTGATGCCAACGTGCAGGAAGAGGAGCGTTTTGTCTAGGAACAATGTATGCAATCAACCTATGTGAGAAGGGTCAGCGTAACGCGTTTTACTGATAGCATGAGCGGATTGGGATAATTCAGTCTCTCCGCGGTGTGTAGCAGGTGTTAGGCTGGAGCTGCGCGGCTTACAATAGTGTGTGGGCTGAGTGTGAGAGCAATGAGCTGATAATGAGCTCGCTTCGATATAGTCGGTCGTGTACAGCTAGAGAATAAAGTGCTTGCCAGGAACTTAGGGGGTCATTCCGAGTTGATCGATCGCTAGCTAGTTTTAGCAGCCGTGCAAACGCTATGCCGCCACCCACTGGAAGTGTTTTTCAGCTTAGCAGAAGTGCGAACGGTTGTATCGCAGAGCGCCTGCAAAAAATTTTTGTGTAGTTTCAGAGTAGCTCAAAACTTACTCAGCGCTTGCGATCACTTCAAACTATTCAGTTCCGGATTTGATGTCACAAACCCGCCCAGCGTTTGCCCAGCCACGCCTGCGTTTTTCCTGGCACGCCTGTGTTTTTTCCGCACACTCCCTGAAAATGGTCAATTGCCACACAGAAACGCCCACTTCTTGTCAATCACTCTGCGGACACCAGTGCGACTGAAATGCATCGCTAGACCCTGTGTGAAACTACATAGTTTGTTGTGCCCGTACATCGCACATGCGCATTGCGCCGCATACGCATGTGCAGAACTGCCATTTTTTAGCCTGATCGCTGCGCAGCGAACAAATTCAGCTAGCGATCAACTCGGAATGACCCCCTAAGATGGCACATGACGCACATAGTAGGGGCTTTCATGCTTCAGGTGAGTTATGGCTGGTGGTAACCCGGCTGAACAACCAGACCAGACAGGTGTAATCTTAGTTGGGAAAGATCCATGTTATTGTCTATATATCATAAAAGTAGCCACAGACATTTGTCTGCGGGCGGTTACACTAACTGGATTGTACCATACCGACCGACTTTTCAAGTTGGAGCGTGACAAATGTGTTTGCGCTGTCATTGGGGGTCTAGTCACGCACCACGGGGCAAGACGAATGCTTTCGAAGAGCTAGACTGCCCAACAATCCCTTTGCCCTCCACTAAAACCACTGTATCAATGTCCTGTGCGCCCACAGCTGCTCTACAGGCCAATGGGGATAGGTATATACGCTCCAACTCGCCCAACTGGAACCTAGCTGTCCCCTTCAGGACAGCGGCATGGAGAACTCACTTTAGGACTGTCCCACCTAGATCAGAACAGTTGAGTGGTGCAACACATTAGGGATGGCCATCGAATAGTTATCCATCAGGGATTTTCATCAATGGGCAGAAATGATCCGCGTGTCAATAGCAACATCGGCAAGCGTATCAGGAATGAAAGGGCATCAGCAAAGTGGTGCTTTTTTGGGAAGGGGGCTATGCTCTGCGTTCCCCAAGTAAAAACCCATTGCCACACCCTCATCATCTATGGCATAGAGAACCATCAGCTCTCCGCTGTTGATGGCAAACCATCGATGGTCGATGGCCATCCCTACCTGGGCGTCTCAGCAGCGGCAGGTAACGGTGGGAATGGATGGTGCTCCAGCCTCACCATCATCCTGTCCATCTGAGTGCCATTGTAAGCAGATGAAAGGGGCTTTTCCCCATAGTTGCGCCATGACACCCTGCTATGCACTAGCCTAGTGGATGGGGCAAGTACAGTGGCACTGGGAATTCTCTCAGAGGATCTGTGCGTGCGTCAGCCAAACAGGCACATTTTTACAAAATAAAAAGTGCGCAAGTTGCGTGGTCCTTAAGTAACCTAGAATAAATTGTTTTACTCTTTGTGTAACACAGAAACCTGGACGGATCCTCTGCAGAAAGCTTCAGTGGCGCTGGCTGAATTGAACATTTTGTCGATGGCACAAACGATTTAGTTTAATATCTCAGCCTACTGCGGGCGTAATTCCAGTAGGAAAATTGTGATTCCATTAGGCTGGGAAGCTGTTCCAGTATACCAGCCTGCCAGCTCTGCTTTCTCTACAACTGTTTATTACTCAGTACATTCATGACTCAGAGGTGGCTCTGATTACACTGCCGCGCCAAGATGAGAAGTTTTGTAAACAATTAGAGAAGTCGTCGTATAAAGTAATGGGAAATACGGATGGGCTTCAGGGAAAAGAGAGGTTGCGGCAAGGACATAGCGTTATTGTTTTGCTGTGGAAGGAAACATGAGAGCCGCAAACTTTTATTTGAATGAGAACTTGCCCCCCGCGGGGAGTGGAGGGTCCGCCCTTTTGTAGGCAATACCAGTATCCATGATTATATCCTATACTAATGGGAAAAATGCATCACTAAGGCACCATGCGGGGTTGGGGTTAGGGTTGGGTATTAGGGGGAGGGATAGGCTGCAGGTGTGTGGAAGATTAAGGTTAGGCTGTGGGAGGGGGGAGGTTAGGGTTAGGTTGGGGGAGGGGTGGGATAGGGTTAAGGGTAAGACTAGGGGTAAAATTAGAGGTAAGGAGAAAATATTTACCAGGATTTGTTGGGATCCCGATTGTAAGGATTTCGTACCCAACCCGGTCTCGATATACAGAGCCGGCCCTAACCAATATGATGCCCTAGGCAAAATTTTGGCTGGTGCCCCCTAGCACCGCCGCTAGTTCCACCTCTAATCCTGCACCCCTTTCCCAGCACCATCTCCCCACACCCATAGCAGTCTGCATTTTGGTCCTCCAACCCCCCCTATATTTTAAATAGGCACAGTGCACACATTCGGCGCACAGCCAAAAATGGGGCGTGTTCTTGCTGGGATGGGGCATGGCCACACAATGTTAGGGTCTCCTGCTCTGTGCTGCCACGTCGTCATGGCAACCGGGAGACAAGTGCTAGCGGAGTAACCTGAGCGTAGCTGATACTCCGGTTCGGGTCTTTTGCTGTGCAGTGGTTACAGGCTCTGTGCACGGCAGGGGATCCGGTGCTGGTTTTTGTGCTCACAGTCTGTGAGGTCTGAGTGGGGCGTGGACAGCACCTGCTATATAAACCCTCTTCTCAGGTTAGGCAGATGCTGCTGAATCTTTGTTGGTTAGTCAGTTCCTGAAAGCTAGCTAGTACTGTGTAAACTTTGTATTTGTTTGTTGCTTACTGCAAATAGGCCTTGGGATTTGGTATTACACTCTGCCAATCCAGACCTAGCAGTAAGACTGGAGTCAGTCGTTTAACCTGCTGGAGTTCTTTTGCTACTCTGTGAACCTAGCAAGTTTGCGGCTGTATTCTCAGACTTGCCTGCCAAAATCCTTTATCACTGTGCAAGGTGTTCAGGGGTCAGTTTAGTGGCAGTAAGCTGAACCAGTGCACTGCAAGTGAGGACTAGGATTGTGGAGACTCTCCTTGTGTCTATTATTCCATCTCTGACCAAGGAGTTTACTGCCACACCCATTGGTAACCCTTTAGGGTTTTGCTGTTGCCCTTAGCAACAGCATTTCGGGTTCTCTACGTATTAAATCACAACATCTCGCTTCTTTCCATCTGAGCATTCCTAATACTAGGGAGACACCCAGTTTCTTAGCCTTTGGGCTTCTCTGTTCACTTTGTGTTTATTTTGTTACCCTATCACCTTCTGTGTATGTAATGTCATATTCCCCAGTCTGTCTGTGAGTTCATTTGTTTTGCATCCCTCTCCGTTCAGACACCAGTACATTCCTGCTGGCACTGGCGTGCATAACACACAATTACCCTCAATTCAAATTACGCCACACAGTAGTGCATCTTTATTTACATTTTATCATGCGATAGTGTCCCCTATTCACATTACATCACACAGTAGTACCACTTTACCTTATAAACGTTACTCCTCACAGTAGTGCCCACATTACATCACACTGAATTGCTCCTTATTCACATTATACCACACCATATTGCTCTTTATTCACATTAGACCACACAGTAGTGCCCTTTCTATGTTACACCACATAGTAGAGCATCTTATACACATAATGCCACACATTAGTAATGCCTTTATGCACATAATACCACACAGTAATGCCCCTTACACATATGACACACATTATTAATGTCCTTATAAACATAATTTGCCTTACACATTATGCCAACCTTTATTAATGCCCTCATACACATAATGCCCCTCACACATATGACACACATTATTATGCTCATCTGCATTACTATGTGGCAAGGATGCACAAGCAGCTTCTGCTGATTAAAATTATATATGGCATGCCTATATTCTGTGTGCGACTGTGGCTGTATCTGCATACGAAATGCTACGTTACAGTGATTTCCAGGAATACACTGTAACATAGCATTTCGTATGGAGATACAGCTGCAGTCACACACAGAATATAGGCATGCCGCATATCATTTTAATCAGCATAAGCTGCTTGTGCCCCTAAGCATTCCAAATGCCCTAGGCATTTGCCTAGTTTGTCTAAGCCTGGGGCCGGCTCTGTCGATATACTTTTCCGAGGCAGGCGCGAGTCACCAAAGTAATCCAGATTACTTTATAGTGGAAATCAAGGACATTTTATGGCCACCAATCCTTGAATAGCAGCCCTATTGGTCACAGTCTAGTCAATCGGGAGACAGCCCCAATTCAACTATGCATAGAACTTCCTCACTCTGAAGAAGATACATATTTCTATTTTCATTTAATTTTCTCTTTTCCCATTCATTGAAGACTTCCCTGGTTAAAATGTCTCTATCTTGAAATCATTCCTGCCTACTACAGTGTTGCACTTGAATCTCTCTCTATGGGGGGTGCGTCAACGTTTCTAAAGAGTGGAGAAGAGGACAAGGGAGACGTTGCCCGTTTGTAACCAACCAGCTTCTACCTATCATTTTATAGAATGCACTTGATAAAAGATGGTAAAATATAGAAATGTGAATTTTAGAAACATGAAATAACCTTCCTTGGATGCATTATTACTTCCCAAGGCTTTACAATGAATCCCAGAAGGTTCACTGCAGTTGGCCTAGATTCTGCAAACACTAAAACAAGGGCAATGCTTTATAGGTTTTCAAATGACTGTTCATGCTCTATACATAACTTTAACCAATTTATATCACCAATCACAGATTTTACCAAAACATCCTCGAAATTCTTTGTATGTAACTTTGCAATATATAAAACTTTCAAGTGGTAGTACAGCCGTTCAGCCGTACTCACTGTTACACTGGTAGAAGAGGAGCGTGAACTGGAGCGTGGTCCAGACAGGACAGATCACCAGCAGGTGGCTGTCTTTGGGATGCGGTGCAGGTGGTGGAACAGCGGTACCGCGTGTTGTGGCATTGCAGGTCTCAGGAACTAAAGAGGAAGACATCCATTTCCCACTCATACACAGTAACAAGATGGCACAGTAATAGTAGTGGTGGCCATCTTGGTAAGGGAATGAAGCATCATCCTCGGAGGAGCCATAATGGAGACAGACCACTTCTAATAGAGTCTAGTACCGGAAGGGAGATATTCAGTTTTCCAACCTTCTGCATTCTTGTTCTACAATTAACACCTACAGAACTTCAGTATAATAACAACACAATTTCTATTTCTCCCACTTACAAATTCTTTGTCCCTGTTTTAGCCCATCTTGAATCTTCTGTTATGGACCCATGGGTCTACTATATCCATTTATCAAAAGGAAATTGGAGCTTAGCCGAAAATGTCTGAATTTGCGATGGCATGTGATCATGCAGATATTCCACATGTGTGCAGACCTTACCATATGGATTCCTGGGGAACAGCAATATAACACATATCTCTGCAAACTACATAACAGAGAGTTTAGTTCATATTAATGGGTTCTTCACATCCTGCCATCTTGTCCAAGCCTCGGCGTAACCTACATTCTTCTCATGAAATCGCCGACATTACCGAGATCTTCTATTTACCCAGAATTCCTTCTAATAACTTGTTAGAAGTGGCTTCCTGTTGTGTGTCCAATATCTGCTGAGAAACCCGCAATAAATTTGGTATAGATTTTTCCTTATCAGCGCCTCTGCAGGCTGTAATACCGCCGGTGTTTCTTTAGATGCCACCATTAGCGCAGTATCGCTCTCACCGTCGGCCCTTGGACAGGCCCTCTGTCTGACTCTGGCATCTTATAGCTGCGGCTGTGCGTTCACTTCTAGCTACAGTACCTTCCAGGAATGACCGTCACTTTTCCACCCCATTTCTGATACCTTCTACATTGAAACCTACAGTATAGCCATAAAACTTCTTATAACATAACATATTGAGAGCACCCACTAACTTTATGTTTATCTATAAAACTTAAGGTTTTAAGCTCACTCTAATGAATTCCTCTTGTGATCCTGCTCGAGTTATCGTCAGAAGTCATCAGGAGTTCAAAGTAGCCAAAAGTCCTGGTTTCCAGACAATCTTAGGACTGAATCCAATATTTTGTCAGGCGCTGAAATTCCAAGCCAGAAGATAATTTGTGGATTACTATCCAATATCTTCAGCCTCCTTGATTACAGAAGGCTTTCTACAAATTATTTCTTTTGGAACCTGGTCCTACAGATGTTTTACAAAGAGCTGCAGTCAAGACATTGGGCTCATCTGCGTGTTATGAGTTTTACTAGATTTCATTCTATCCGCATTTGAATGTGTGAAGCTGGGGAATATGTATCAAACCATCAAAAGTGAAAAAGTGGAGAAGTTGGAGTCTATGAAATGACAGTTTTATGCTGACTGGGTGCTTTGGACAACTATTACATTTTTCTCTTTAAAAGGATTGAAACATCTCCCCCATAGTCTTGCTGAAGGTCTGAAGTTACGCATTGCTGGTTTCTCTGGGGATCAGGGGTTAAAGTGAGGGGGGAACGAGGTGGAACTGAGTTCCACCACCTCTAATGGTAGGGGGAACTAGTTCCACCACCTCCATTTCCCTGCACAGTAATTCCAACAGAAAAACCTGCCCCGTCACCTACATCAATAGATGTGTTACTGATGAGCTGCAGCCACCTCCCCCTTCCTCAGGTCCTGGTGGCTCCATGTTCCTCCTCCATCTACAGTCCACCCCTCCTGGTACTCACACACGCTGTATCTGTTGGACAGCATTCATCCGCTCCTCAGGTCCCAGTAGCTTCCTTTTCCATCACGGAGCCATGAAAAAAAGCAGGCTCTGTGCATCTTGAAGACCAGATGGGAAGCTGCTGGAGGGATACAGGGCATGGAGCTGCTGGAGGGACACAGGCGGTGAGCTGCTGGAGTGACAGAGGCAGAGATGTGTATAAGGGGCAAAACTATTGTGGGCATTATGTGAAAGGGGCACTACTACTGTGGGCATTCTGTATATAAGTGGCACTACTGTGGGCATTTTGGTGGTCATTACGAGTTGTTCGCTCGTTATTTTTTTTTCGCAACAGAGCGATTAGTTGCTAATGCGCATGCGCAATGTCCGCAGTGCGACTGCGCCAAGTAAATTTGCTATTAAGTTAGGTATTTTACTCACGGCATTACGAGGTTTTTTCTTCGTTCTGGTGATCGTAATATGATTGACAGGAAGTGGGTGTTTCTGGGCGGAAACTGGCCGTTTTATGGGAGTGTGTGAAAAAACGCTACAGTTTCTGGGAAAAACGCGGGAGTGTCTGAAGAAACGGGGGAGTGTCTGGGTGAACGCTGGGTGTGTTTGTGACGCCAAACCAGGAACGAAACTGACTGAACTGATCGCAGTGGCAGAGTAAGTGTGGAGCTACTCAGAAACTGCAAAGAAATTTCTATTCGCAATTCTGCTAATCTTTCATTCGCAAATCTACTATGCTAAGATTCACTCCCAGTAGGCGGCGGCTTAGCGTGTGCAAAGCTGCTAAAAGCAGCTTGCGAGCGAACAACTCGGAATGAGGGCCTTTGTGTATAAGCAGCACTCCTGTGGCCATTATGTGTATAAATGGCACTACTGTGGTCATTATGTGTAAGGGGCAATACTACTGTGGGAATTGTGTATAAGGGGCACTACTGTGGGTACTGTATATAAGGGGCACTGCTGTGTGGCATAACATGTATAGAGGGTACCACTGTGTAGTGCAATGTGCATAAAGGGCACTACTGAGTGATGTAACCTGAATAAGGGGCATTATTATGCTGTGTAATGTGAATACAATTTTGCTACTGTGTTGTGCAATTTGAATTGAAAGTACTATTATGTGACCATGTTGCTTCTTTGTGAGACCAGTGTCCCTTTATAAAGTATTGGAAGTAGGGCACTAATTTATAGTTTGCAGGGGGGTGCCGAAAACACTAGCACTGGCCCTGGCTCCACTGTAATGTGAGGGGGTGGGGGCGGGTGGCTGGGTAAATGAGTTCCACCACCTCTCCAGGACCACTTTAAGCCCTGCTGGGGACTATTGAGAAGTGCCGGAGCTACATTTTGGAAGATGGTGAAAGGGGACCTAAACACCTGGCAAAAAAAAGCACACCTCAGCATATCCAACGTCAGTAGAGCTATACGTACAGTAGTCTAATAATATCACACAGGGCTTCACGATCAGAAAGATGGCTGACCTAGTATACCAATAGAGCATGGTACAGTATCTGCAGCCTCTGACGTTTATTAAAAGCTGGACTCGTGTGCCAAAAGTGAGTGCCAATGGTGAGCATGTGAGTTATATATCAAATTCCTAAACTATAAGGACATGAGTTTTCCACCCAACATTTCCGACTGGTGAATAAGGTCAAGCTTGCATGGTGGTGCACAATCCATATGGACTTGTGGTCATACCCCCTGCAGGACAGCAGTGACGGAACATAGTGTATCCTCTCAGCTTCTAGTGCAATCGGGACAAACCTGTCCTGTATCGATAACGAGGAAAAGAGGCCTCGGGCCCAACACAACAATAGACGACCTGAACTGGGACAGTTGGAAGGAACGTGTTTCAGCTCATGTGATAACTTTGCAGCAAAAGCAAATTCAACAAGACCATTTCCTTCTTCTGGTCTGACAGATATGGAACAAGTTATGTGTGTAATAAATAACAATATAACACCCCCCAGACTGCGTAGGGAACATACTGTGACCATAGCAGCATAAACGCACCGTCGGGGCTTCCGCAGCGCCGCTCAGTGCATCACCTTGGCTTGGAAGGGGTTAATGTTTTGTGGTGGGAGGAACGTGGAGAGGGTCCGAGGGGCTGATTGGCTGGATCATGTATAGGGGCTGGCCTGTCATACATATAGGCTGCTGACATGGTACTTCCTCCCTCTTTTCAGATCTTCTCTTGACTGTAAGTATTTATCTCATTTAATATATCCTATACCCTTATTCTCTCTCATACTTCTAAAATATCCCTTTCTACTTCTTTTATTCCCTCTCCTCTGTTCTTTTACTGTCTATATTCCCACTTCTCCTTCTTTACCCTTCTATTCTTACCTGGGTTAATAGTTGCTCTGTGCCTCCCCTATGGCCGCCAGAATGTCAGCTCGCACCGCTGCCCCCCGCCCGGCTCCTGGACGTCCTGAGGTCCAGCCAGCCCGGGGAGTGCCTGCTGCGGCTGCCGGAGAGGTTTTGGGCGCGTGCGGCCGGCCTCAGCGGCCCGCCCGTGCTCCCCCGCGAGTGCGCTCTCCGTTCCCGCTGCTAGCCGCGGCGGGGGACGGAGCGCGGGGGATAGAGGGCGCACGTGGCGGCTTGCCAGGGACGGTGCTCTGCCGTCCCTGAGCCCGTCGCTAGGCGCCACCAGCAGCAGCTCCGATCACGTGGGGCCAGGACGGAGCTCCCGGCCCGTGGATCGGCGGCTGGCTGCCACCAGGGGGCGCTACTGTGCCCGAAATGTTTATTTTAAATAAAATAAAATAAAAAATAAATAAAATCTAAAAAATAAATAATAATAAAAAAATAAATAAAATAAATAAATAAATAAAAAGGTGGGGGGAACCCACGGACCTCCACTACTGGGGTTACTGGGCGGGCGGGGGGTCACGTGGCTGCCTGACACATGCAGTCTAGGCAGCGTCTGTGTGCGGCTTCTCATACTGCCAACTGGGGGGCTCGATGAGGCCAGACACATCTGGCCGCCGCCCCCCCCCCCCCTTCGGCCGGTCAGGTCCGGCCTGCGCCCTCCCCCGACAGAGCGGGGTGTCGCCCCCGCTCTGCGGTTTTACATCCCCCGTTGCCAGTTGCGGATAGGGCAGGGCCGGTTATTAGAAGAGGGCGTTCTGCAGCCCTCCTGACCTCTCCTGCCGTGGTTGGACCCGTGATGCCGGCCCCTCCCGCCGGCTAGTGGCCCGCTTTGTACTGCCGCCAGCCGTCAACTTGCAGCCCTACCGGTTTCATACGGGGGCGGCGGGCGACGACAGTAGGCGAGCGATCAGTCCCTCCCCGCGTCCAGATGTCTAATTCCGTAGCTGCAGCGGACAGCACTCAGCCGACGTTGAGCCGCCTCTTTCTAGTTCTGGCGACTCTCCGGCTTCGCCTCCAGGGGCCTTTCCCCCGACGGGAGGTTTGTGTACCTCCCGTGGGGCGCGCGAATCGCGTGACGCGTCTGATTTTAGAGCCCCTGTCACGGCGGCTGATCCCGTGGTGAACGCCACCACCTTGTCCGCTATTTGTGCTGCTGCCGTGTCGACGGTAGCTCCCTTGTTATCCTCCGTACCCGGGAGACCGGGATGGGCCGCCGCCTTTTGACAGATAACAATGCGCAATCTCTCCTGTCCTCTGGCGTGACGGTCGCCCCGCCTGCCCCACTCCCCGCGGCTGCGGGTCCGTTTGGGGAACGGGGGAACATTGTCGCTTTTGTTTCCCCAGCCGCAGACGCCGGGCCAGGAATGGAGTCAGTCGACGCATCTACAAGAGTACGGCGGCTGCTGGGATGGACGGAGTTCCCCCTCTTACTGGTGAGTCTTCATCGGGCCCCTGACTGGTCCGACGGGAGCGCAGTTACCCCCGTAGTGGGGGGGGGGAACTAGTACTCAGTCCCGCTCCTCTCGCAGCGGCAACAGTGCGCGCAGGGGTACCGGCAAGCGCGATAGGCGCAGTGGCACGGACTCTTCCCTTGCCTCCACATCCTCGGAGGGTGTGTCCCCTTCCTGCGACAGTTTGCAGGGTCAAAAACGCAGCGAGCTACGGCATTCAACCTATTCCGCCTCGCAAGTGTCGGGGGAGTAGTACACTGTTCTCTGTGCCAACACGGCAGTGCACCGTGGTCTCCGGCCCCGGTCTGGGACCGGATCCGTAAGGGCCTATCTGCTTATATTTTGCTCTTACTAGTGATGCTCGTATAGCCTTGCTTTCGGCTAAGCAAAAGGGCCGGAACAGCGAGGACGCTTTGCGCTCCTACACGACTTGAGTTAGGTGCATGTTGATCTTGGCGGCGTGTTACTCAGAGTCGCGCCTGGTCGAACACATGAACATCGTGCGCCTTCAATTCCTTATACACGTGCTGTACCATACTTGGCGGCGTTACTACTGGAACTTCCGGGGCAAACAGCATGGGCGGCAGATCTATACCTTCGGTAAAAAGGATGTGGGAGTACAGCAGGAACAACGGGTTCCACGACCGGCCTCTCATTCTGACAGCTTTTGCGGTGGTTCATGGCGCGCGGGGGCGTGGTTAATTCTTCACTTTCAATCCTGCCCAATGCGGTTTGGGGCGGGGGTGTCGCATTCGTCACTCCTGCATCAGCTGTGGCGTAGGGCACGGGATCAAGGACTGCCCCAGTACACGGCACAGGGGTAATTTCTCCCGCTGAGCCGCGCTCCTGCGGCCCCAAGCGTTGGCTACAGCCCCCTCCCCAATTAGACTTCGAGCGCTCATACCTTGGCTGTGACGGCTCACGCGGCCGGTGGACGCCCTATTCTTACCTCGGGTTTTCGCACCTAGTTGCCTCTTGCCGATACATGGTCTGGCGGATCACGGGGCTAGTACGAACTTGCATTCGGCTCGGTAGTTTCCGGGTGTGCTCCGGCTTAAGGTTGCGGCCGCATTGTCGTTGGCCGTGATGATAGGCTTTGTCATCCATCTTACCTGCCCTCTCGGGCCATCTGTTAATAAGGCTATCCCTATTATCAGGTAGGGTCGTTTACCTATCTGTAAGTTTGATTCGACCATAGATGCCATTCGGTCGTTTGGTCCGGGGGCGGCTATGTGTAATTGGACATCGCGTCAGCATTTCGCTCCTTCCGCTGCACCCTTTCGCCTTTCGATTATGGGTTTTCAACTGGATGATGGCTAATATATCCATCGCTGCCTCCCTGTGGGGTTTTTTCTCTCTCGTGCGCTGACTTTGCAAGGTGCAGTTCTTTCCTCCACTGGGGTCCGCAGCAAGCGGCGGGCCAGCGGGGTATGTCGCACTACCTGGATGATTTCTTTGCTCGGCCCACCTGGCTCTGTTCGCTGCGTCGTCTTGCTGCGGTGGCCGTTGGCAGGGTCCCTCCGTTTACCTCAGGATTCAGAAGGATACGGTCGGGGGTCTCTGAAGGCTCCTTGGGGACACGGTGTTGCGTCTTCCCGATGGTTTCCTCTATGAGCTCACCGTGGACAAGCTTACTCTACAACAGGCGCAATCCTTCTTGGGCCTGTTTTCTTTTTGCTTGGAACGTTATCCCAATGGGTAGAGTTTTGCTGTGGGAAATTGGAATGGGCGACAGTTTGGATTGGACACCCTCATCATTTTCTTAGTTTAGCACTCACGGGATTTACGTATTTGGACGGTTTTCTAGTTCGTTTCCCCTCCTCTCTGGAGTTTTTCACGGACGCCTCTGGTGCTTGCGATTCTTGCTGTTGCTGGATGTTTTTTCCCATATTGGGCACAGTGGCGCTCTGGCGCTATGCCCTGCATAACAGACAGGTGGTCTTCTGGTGCGACCATTTGGGCGTGGTTTTTTGCCATCATTAGGCAGGAGTCCACATCCTTGCTGGACTGCGGGTCTTCGCGCAGATAGTCTTGCTATGCTGGGTGAACAACATTACGTTGCGAGACAAGCATGTCCCAGCCGAGCGCAACGAAATTGATGATACCCTTTCTCGCGGCGACTGGCAGTGGTTTCGGCAGTTAGCTCCTGCAACTCTAATCCAAGGGGACTTCTGTCCTGCTTCTGTGTGCGGATTGGAGGATTTAACCCACAGGTCTTTGGCTCCTGCGCTACCTTCTGGAGAGGGGCCATAGTGGGTAAGACCCCTCACAAGGCAGATGGCCCATCGTTGCTTTGGATTCGGGATGGCTGGGATGGTGGCAGAAGGCCGATCCCATAACATCTGGGTAGCAGGCCCTCAGGGATAGTGGCAGAAGGCCGATCCCATAACATCTGGGTAGCATGCCCTCAGGGATGGTGGCAGAAGGCCGATCCCATAACATCTGGGTAGCAGGCCCTCAGGGATGGTGGCAGAAGGCCGACCCCATAACATCGGGGTAGCAGACCCTTGGCGATGGTGGCAGAAGGCCGATCCCAGAACATCTGGGGTAGCAGGCCCTTAGGGATGGTGGCAGAAGGCCGATCCCAGAACATCGGGGCAGATGGCCCTCCAACATTTAGGTTATTATTTCAATTATGATTTTGCGATATCTTATTTTCCTGAGATGTCTGCTGTCTGCTATATGGCCCATAACATCTGGGTAGCAGGCCCTCAGGGATGGTGGCAGAAGGCCAATCCCATAACATCTGGGTAGCAGGCCCTTAGGGATGGTGGCAGAAGGCCGATCCCAGAACATCGGGGCAGAAGGCCCTCCAACATTTAGGTTATTATTTCAACTATGATTTGAGATATTTTATTTTCCTGAGCTGTCTGCTTCCTGCTATGTGTGATAAATATTTTCAACCGTCCCTTAGTTCTTCCTTTCAGTCAATAAAGGCCGTCGACGCACGCCCCGAAGGTTTGGGGTTTTGGATTCAGCGCTCACGATACAGGGATACGATATTGGGGATACGGGTTCGCCTCTTCATGGTGGCCTTTACGATGTCCTTTCCACGGTACGTTCAGGGTGGGTGAGCTGGGGTCCGTCTCTCGGACTTCAGCCTCACCCGTGCTGGCGGCCTGCGTCGTCATATGCCCCGACGGTTTGTGGTGTCGGATTCAGCGCTCCAAGACGGACGTAGTCGGCAGGGGGCTGTGGGTTCGAATGTGTCAGGCTCATGCGCGGGGCATTTGTCCAGTGCCCGCGGCCCGGGCTTGTTCATCCCTTCGGCCTCCAACGCCCACCGGGTAGCTCGTCCATCGTGACGGTTCCCCGTTGTCCAGATATCACTCCCGGTCGGTTTTGGAACGTTGCTTTTTGTACCTGGGTCTATCTCCGGCCGACACTGGGACTCACTCTTTCCGCATCGGCGCTGCGCCAGCAGCCGCTGCGGCGGGTTGGTCCGAAGTCGAAGTCCGGGCACTGGGTAGGTGGAGGTCTGGTGCAGTCATACGCTATATCAGGCCTTTTCCTCCCAGTGCGCCCCTTTGAGGACTAGCCGCTCGCCGCAGTTGCACTTTGCGATTGCGGGGGCCTTGAGGAATTTTTGTTTTATCGTTGGTTTTAATTCCGGCTTTTGCCGGCTAACGAAGTTTTGTGTTTTTGCCTCAAGTCAAATTGGGCGACCCTTCCCCCCAAAACCCCCTCCCCGTTAGGGACGCAGTTAGGTTGCCCATCTACTACTCATACTATATTTATTTTGCTTATTAACCCGCGTCACACCCTTCTTTTGCAGGACGGCGGTTAGGTCCGCACTTTATATGATTTGACGGCCATTCATACATCTACGGGCTGTTCGTGTCTGGGCTGGCCCGGCCAAAGCTGCGGTCTGTTCGCTGGTGGGGGCATAGAGGCCTCCGCCGGGGATGGCCTGCGGGACTGGCTCCGGGCGGCACCCACGGCCGGCTGGTATACTGATCTTCTTGGGGGACCTTATTCACATTCTTAGGTACCTTTAGGTAGTTTTTCTTGGGTTTCGTTGCATTAGTCCGTATTCTACTTTTATGTCTCTTTAGTTAGTTTTGTTCTGCTTCTTAGGTCCCTTTAGTTAGTCTTTTCGGAGTAGGTGGCGGTGGCAGGTTGGTAACCTGGCAGTTGGCCGGTTTCTGAACGGTTACTTAATTTTAATTATGAGTTCAAGGTTAGTAAGTTTGGGTGTACTTTTAGGTAAATTTTATAGTTTTATAATTAGTTTACGGGCATCGCTTTACCAAGTGGGTCCATATAACTGGTATAAACATATGTGGATGGCGGGGCCGGTGGCCCAATTTTTACCATGTAGGGGCGGAGCGTACCTCCGTCCCTGCAACTGTTGGTGGGGCAGGGGTAGTGGCAGAAGGCCGACCCCTGTCCTTGGATTTTTGATTTTCGATGTCTGGGATGGAGGCAGGAGGCCGATCCCGGAACATCTGGGGCAGAAGGCTCCCTCACACATGTTTTTTATTGCTTGTTTTTCTGTATTATAACATTGATCACCCATGTTACGTTTATCATGCTTAACCGTTCTTCTCCCCGCCACCTTAGTTAGATAGGGAAGTCTGCATTTTAGTTTTAGTATTTAATAGGCCTCCCTATCAGTCAGAAAATAAAAGCTGACCCCTTTCACGCCAATTACAGTTGTTGTGTCTTTATTTTATAAGATAAGTGTGCTTGAGTGGCGCGTGGATGCATCTGACGTGTGAGGTTTAAGACTGCGTAGGGAACATACTGTGACCATAGCAGCATAAACGAACCGTCGGGGCTTCCGCAGCGCCGCTCAGTGCATCACCTTGGCTTGGAAGGGGTTAATGTTTTGTGGTGGGAGGAACGTGGATGTCACGATCCGGGTATCTGGACGCCATTTCTTACCTATCAGATGCCTTCTAAGGCTGGCTCAGCGCTCCAGGACCGGATCCCATCTGTCATCCTGATGTGCACATTCCCGCATCCTCTCCTGTCTCTCTGGACGCAGTCACAGTAACGCCTTATACATCTGGCATGGCGTCTCCTGCGGCCTCCGCCGCCGTCCCTGAGCTTCTGCATTCAGAGTGGCGATTACGTCAGCCGCGGCCTCCGCTGTGTCCGCGTGGTCGGATGTGCATCTGTCAGCCTGACGTCTCCTGTCTCCGGTGGCCGGCGCCGCCATAACTGTTTTCCAGACCACATGGATTACAATCCAAACTTCCCTCCAAGTGTCTGCATGGGCGCAGCCATCTTGGATTCTGTCAGCTGATCTTTCCTACCAATCCGTTGTCAGTATTATTAATTTGCATAATTGCCTAGCCAATGCCTTCCTTGCTGCAGGTATAAATAGGTTGTGCCTGAGCAAGGAAGGCGTCAGTGCTTTGGTTGTCAAACCTAGTTCCAGTTTGTCTCTTTACTGTGATTGTCTTCCAGGTTCCAGCTCCTGTCTCCAGACTTCTGCTATAGAGACCAGCACCAGCATTCCATCTGCGGTGTAGCCTGACTCTCCGATCCATTCTGGACTCACCTATTTCCAGCTACAACATCACCTGCTTCCAGCTCAGCTTCCAGCAGTGTACAGCTTCTCTTAAAGGGCCGGTGTCCTTTCTGCAGTTTACCACTCTCCACCGGTATTATTATTTCTCCGCTCTCAAATTCTACATTTCATCTATATTGCATCGCTCTCAAGCTTTATTTATTATTTAACTGGTTCCAGCCAGTATCCACTCCGTGCCAACACCTGTCTGGTTCTAACCAGTACCCACAGCAGCATTTTATCTACAGCAGTCCAGCTTTTCCTGGAACACCAGCTGGTACGACCCTGGGCTTTCCTCATTGCTACAGTTGAGCCTGGTAAGGACTTTCCAACTTGCAGATAATAAGAACTGTCTCATACCACCAGAGCTCTGTGGCCCCTGCCACCCTGTAGTACCCAGGAACTGTATTATTATTTCTCTGCTGATTTTTATGTTACTTTTTACTGCTACTGTGATGCATGGAGTTTGTCATAAATAAATATCATTGACTTTTACTCAAGTTGTCGTGGTCACGCCTTCGGGCGGTTTCTCTTCATGTTACTTACATGTCCAGGGGTCTGATACAACCTCCCAGGTTCCGGTACATCTCAGCCCCTACAACTGAGGCTGCCTTCCGTCAGCTCAGGCCCTCAGTTGTGACAGTAAGCACTGACCTAATGAATCCAGCCGGAGACCAGGATCAAGCGGCCAGGCCGATGCAAGAACTGGCAGCCCGACTAGAACATCAGGAGGCTGCACAGGGCCACATCATCCGCTGTCTCCAGGATCTCTCTATTCGGCTGGATGGGATTCAGACAACTCTCCGTGGATCAGGCGCATCTGGGGCGTCAACCACAGTGACTCCAACTATAACCCCACCCACCTTACCCGTTTCTGCTCCACGTCTTCATCTTCCAACGCCAGCAAAATTTGACGGATCTCCAAGATTCTGCAGGGGATTTCTCAACCAGTGTGAGATTCAGTTTGAGCTACAACCTGGCAATTTTCCCAGTGACCGTACAAAAATTGCCTACATCATCTCACTTCTCAGTGGCTCAGCCCTTGACTGGGCATCACCGTTATGGGAGAGGTCCGACACCCTGCTATCTTCTTACACTGCATTCGTGTCAACATTCAGGCGCATCTTCGACGAGCCAGGCCGGGTAACTTCAGCTTCGTCTGAGATTCTCCGTTTACGCCAGGGATCACATACTGTAGGACAATATCTTATACAGTTCCAGATCCTGGCATCTGAACTGGCATGGAACGACGAGGCCCTGTATGCTGCATTCTGGCATGGTTTATCCGAGCGTATTAAAGATGAGTTAGCTACCAGAGACTTACCCTCCAAGTTAGATGAGCTAATCTCACTTTGTACAAAAGTTGACTTACGTTTCAGAGAGAGAGCAACTGAGCGTGGAAGATCATCTGCTCCAAAATCTTCTGCTCCTCCTCCTCGCCAACTGTCACCAACTAAAGATGAACCCATGCAAATTGGCCGTTCCCGTTTAACTCCTGCTGAGCGCCGAAGACGTCTCTCTGAGTCTCTCTGTCTGTATTGTGCAGCTCCGTCTCACACTATTAATGCCTGTCCCAAACGTCCGGGAAAACTCCAAATCCTAGCTCGCCAAGGAGAGGGCCGGCTAGGAGTAATGATCTCCTCTCCATCTCCTCAAGATTGTAATCTCCCAGTCTCGCTTCAAGTTGCTCAACGTTATCAGAACGTCATTGCCCTCCTGGATTCCGGAGCAGCTGGGAACTTTATTACCGAAGCCTATGTTAAACGGTGGTCCCTACCCACCGAGAGACTTCCTTCCTCCTTTTCCTTAACTGCCGTGGATGGCAGTAAAATTTTTGATACAGTTATTGCTCTAAGGACTCTACCAGTTCGTCTGAGAGTGGGAGTTCTTCATTCCGAACTTATTTCACTTTTAGTGATTCCAAGAGCCACACATCCTGTGGTCCTGGGCCTTCCATGGCTCCGTCTTCACAATCCTACAATTGATTGGACGACTACGCAAATTCTGGCATGGGGTCCCTCCTGTGCTGAGACATGTTTGTTTAAAGTGTTGCCTGTCTGTTCTTCCTCCCCCAGGTCGTCTGATGTTCCACCTCCTCCATATCAAGATTTCACGGATGTGTTCAGTAAAGCTTCTGCTGATATCCTTCCTCCTCATAGAGAATGGGACTGCCCGATTGATCTCGTTCCAGGGAAGGTTCCACCTCGAGGCCGAACTTATCCGTTGTCTCTGCCTGAGACGCATTCTATGGAGGAATACATTAAAGAGAACCTAGCAAAGGGGTTCATTCGACCTTCTTCTTCTCCAGCCGGCGCAGGCTTCTTTTTTGTAAAAAAGAAAGATGGTGGTCTGCGGCCGTGCATCGACTACAGAGGTTTGAACGACATTACCATCAAGAACCGCTATCCTTTACCCCTGATTACTGAGCTCTTTGACAGAGTTAGCGGAGCTACCATCTTTACAAAGCTGGACCTGAGAGGTGCATACAATCTCATCCGGATCCGTGAGGGTGACGAGTGGAAGACCGCATTTAACACCCGTGACGGACATTATGAGTACCTCGTCATGCCCTTCGGATTGAGCAATGCTCCAGCTGTCTTCCAGCATTTCGTCAATGAGATTTTCAGAGACATTCTATACCGTCATGTCGTGGTCTATCTAGATGATATCCTAATTTTTGCCAACAATTTAGAGGAACATCGTTTTTGGGTAAAGGAGGTTCTGTCCCGTCTCCGTGTCAATCATCTCTATTGCAAATTAGAGAAATGCGTCTTTGAAGTCAAGTCCATTCCGTTTCTAGGGTACATTGTGTCCGGTTCCGGACTAGAGATGGATCCTGAGAAACTACAAGCAATCCAGAATTGGCCGGTACCCTTAACCCTCAAAGGGGTCCAGAGGTTCTTAGGGTTCGCCAATTATTACCGAAAGTTTATACGAGACTTTTCCACCATTGTGGCGCCTATTACTGCTTTCACCAAGAAGGGTGCTAACCCGTCCAAGTGGTCTGAAGAAGCCATGCAAGCTTTTCATCTTTTAAAACAGAGGTTCATCTCTGCGCCTGTCCTGAAACAGCCTGACATCGACTCTCCTTTCATCCTAGAGGTGGATGCCTCCTCCGTTGGAGTAGGAGCGGTGTTATCTCAGAGGGCTAAAGATGGCCATTTACATCCTTGCAGTTTCTTCTCACGGAAGTTCTCCCCAGCGGAGCGCAACTATGCCATTGGCGACCAGGAGTTGCTAGCCATCAAGCTCGCTCTAGAGGAGTGGAGATATCTGTTGGAGGGAGCTTCTCATTCAATCACCATCCTTACAGACCACAAGAACCTTCTATATCTGAAAGGCGCACAATGTCTCAACCCTCGTCAGGCCAGATGGGCACTTTTCTTTTCCAGGTTCGACTTTAAACTCCAGTTCTGTCCGGGCTCTCAGAATCGCAAGGCCGATGCCCTTTCCCGCTCATGGGAGCAAGAAAATGAGTCAGAGTCTTCAGACAAGCATCCTATTATAAATCCGTTGGCATTCTCCACGGTAGGGATGGACTCTACGCCCCCATCAGGGAAAAGTTTTGTGAAGCCGACACTAAGGAAGAAGCTCATGCATTGGGCCCATGCTTCCCGCTTTGCCGGACATACAGGTATCCAAAAAACCCTGGAGTTTATCTCTAGGTCCTATTGGTGGCCAACTCTGAAAAAGGACGTTTTGGAGTTTATTGCATCTTGCCCAAAGTGTGCTCAACATAAAGTATCCCGCCAGTCGCCTGCGGGGCAACTGGTTCCACTATCTGTTCCCCGTCGACCATGGACCCATTTGTCGATGGATTTTATTACAGATTTGCCCATGTGCAACAAGTTTAATACCATCTGGGTGGTAGTTGACCGGTTCACCAAGATGGCACACTTCATTCCTCTCACCGGTCTTCCGTCAGCTTCCAAGTTGGCTCGAATATTCATACAAGAGATCTTCCGACTCCACGGTCTTCCTGAAGAAATCATCTCAGATCGAGGAGTTCAATTCACAGCCAAATTCTGGCGAAGTTTATGTCAAGTCCTCCAAGTCAAGCTAAAGTTTTCCACGGCTTACCATCCTCAGACCAATGGTCAAACTGAGAGGGTGAATCAGGACTTGGAGGCCTTCCTCCGCATCTATGTGTCCTCCTCTCAAGATGACTGGGTTCAATTACTTCCCTGGGCCGAGTTCTGTCATAACAACCAGTATCATTCTTCATCTTCTTCAACACCATTCTTCACCAACTTTGGATTCCACCCTAAAGTCCCTGAGTTCCAACCGCTTCCAGCAACTTCTGTTCCCGCAGTGGATATCACCTTGCATCAGTTTGCCAATATCTGGAAGAGCGTACGATCAGCTCTGCTCAAGGCATCGTTCAGGTACAAGAAGTTTGCGGATAAGAAGCGTCGAGCAGTTCCTGCTCTCAAGGTGGGTGATCGGGTATGGTTATCCACGAAGAATTTGAGGTTAAGAGTTCCCAGTATGAAGTTTGCACCTCGCTACATCGGTCCTTTTAAAATTGACCAAGTCATCAATCCTGTTGCTTACAGACTCCAGTTGCCTCCCTTCTTAAAAATACCCAGGACATTCCATGTTTCCCTGTTGAAACCGCTAATCTTGAATCGGTTTCATTCCTCACTTCCTCCAACTCCGAAAGTCCAAACTCAACGAGGCGTTGAGTATGAAGTAGCCAAGATCCTGGACTCACGTCACCGTTACGGTCAACTTCAGTATCTTATTGACTGGAAGGGTTATGGCCCTGAGGAACGTTCTTGGACCAATGCTTCTGATGTCCATGCTCCTGCCTTGGTCCGGAGATTCCATTCCAAGTTTCCTCAAAAGCCAAAGAAGTATCCTGGGGCCACTCCTAAAGGGGGGGGGGTGCTGTCACGATCCGGGTATCTGGACGCCATTTCTTACCTATCAGATGCCTTCTAAGGCTGGCTCAGCGCTCCAGGACCGGATCCCATCTGTCATCCTGATGTGCACATTCCCGCATCCTCTCCTGTCTCTCTGGACGCAGTCACAGTAACGCCTTATACATCTGGCATGGCGTCTCCTGCGGCCTCCGCCGCCGTCCCTGAGCTTCTGCATTCAGAGTGGCGATTACGTCAGCCGCGGCCTCCGCTGTGTCCGCGTGGTCGGATGTGCATCTGTCAGCCTGACGTCTCCTGTCTCCGGTGGCCGGCGCCGCCATTACTGTTTTCCAGACCACATGGATTACAATCCAAACTTCCCTCCAAGTGTCTGCATGGGCGCAGCCATCTTGGATTCTGTCAGCTGATCTTTCCTACCAATCCGTTGTCAGTATTATTAATTTGCATAATTGCCTAGCCAATGCCTTCCTTGCTGCAGGTATAAATAGGTTGTGCCTGAGCAAGGAAGGCGTCAGTGCTTTGGTTGTCAAACCTAGTTCCAGTTTGTCTCTTTACTGTGATTGTCTTCCAGGTTCCAGCTCCTGTCTCCAGACTTCTGCTATAGAGACCAGCACCAGCATTCCATCTGCGGTGTAGCCTGACTCTCCGATCCATTCTGGACTCACCTATTTCCAGCTACAACATCACCTGCTTCCAGCTCAGCTTCCAGCAGTGTACAGCTTCTCTTAAAGGGCCGGTGTCCTTTCTGCAGTTTACCACTCTCCACCGGTATTATTATTTCTCCGCTCTCAAATTCTACATTTCATCTATATTGCATCGCTCTCAAGCTTTATTTATTATTTAACTGGTTCCAGCCAGTATCCACTCCGTGCCAACACCTGTCTGGTTCTAACCAGTACCCACAGCAGCATTTTATCTACAGCAGTCCAGCTTTTCCTGGAACACCAGCTGGTACGACCCTGGGCTTTCCTCATTGCTACAGTTGAGCCTGGTAAGGACTTTCCAACTTGCAGATAATAAGAACTGTCTCATACCACCAGAGCTCTGTGGCCCCTGCCACCCTGTAGTACCCAGGAACTGTATTATTATTTCTCTGCTGATTTTTATGTTACTTTTTACTGCTACTGTGATGCATGAAGTTTGTCATAAATAAATATCATTGACTTTTACTCAAGTTGTCGTGGTCACGCCTTCGGGCGGTTTCTCTTCATGTTACTTACATGTCCAAGGGTCTGATACAACCTCCCAGGTTCCGGTACATCTCAGCCCCTACAACTGAGGCTGCCTTCCGTCAGCTCAGGCCCTCAGTTGTGACAGTGGAGAGGGTCCGAGGGGCTGATTGGCTGGATCATGTATAGGGGCTGGCCTGTCATACATATAGGCTGCTGACAGGGTACTTCCTCCCTCTTTTCAGCTCTTCTCTTGACCCGCCCTCCCGCCCTGGGGACTTGGTTTTGGTTTTTATTTTATTTTTGTTCTACAGTCGGGTTCATTGTGTCAGCTTTTGGTGGCCGGTTTCTGAACGGTTACTTAATTTTAATTATGAGTTCAAGGTTAGTAAGTTTGGGTGTACTTTTAGGTAAATTTTATAGTTTTATAATTAGTTTACGGGCATCGCTTTACCAAGTGGGTCCATATAACTGGTATAAACATATGTGGATGGCGGGGCCGGTGGCCCAATTTTTACCATGTAGGGGCGGAGCGTACCTCCGTCCCTGCAACTGTTGGTGGGGCAGGGGTAGTGGCAGAAGGCCGACCCCTGTCCTTGGATTTTTGATTTTCGATGTCTGGGATGGAGGCAGGAGGCCGATCCCGGAACATCTGGGGCAGAAGGCTCCCTCACACATATGTTTTTTATTGCTTGTTTTTCTGTATTATAACATTGATCACCCATGTTACGTTTATCATGCTTAACCGTTCTTCTCCCCGCCACCTTAGTTAGATAGGGAAGTCTGCATTTTAGTTTTAGTATTTAATAGGCCTCCCTATCAGTCAGAAAATAAAAGCTGACCCCTTTCACGCCAATTACAGTTGTTGTGTCTTTATTTTATAAGATAAGTGTGCTTGAGTGGCGCGTGGATGCATCTGACGTGTGAGGTTTATTGTTACAATAGGCAGTGGGGTTCACTTCACTACGATATGCCGGCGGCCGGGCTCCCGGCGACCAGCATACCGGCGCCGGGAGCCCGACTGCCGGCTTACCGACAGTGTGGCGAGCGCAAATGAGCCCCTTGCGGGGTCGCTACGCACGCCACACTATTTTATTCTCCCTCCAGGGGGGTCGTGTACCCCCACGAGGGAGAATAAGTGTCGTTATGCCGGCTGTCGGGCTCCCGGCGCCGGTATACTGAGCGCCGGGAGCCCGACCGCCGGCATACTGAAGACCACCCTAGGCAGTGATACAGGGGGATACTGTATGTGTGGAGAGAGAGGTAAATTGGAGAGTACCAGCCAATCAGCTCCTAGCTATCATGCTACAGGTTGTATATGAAAAATGACAATTAGGAGCTGGTTGGCTGGTACTTTATCTCTCTCCAGTCTCCACTTTATCTCTCTCTGCTTTATCTCATATAGTAACATAGTAACATAGTAACTAAGGATGAAAAAAGACAATTTGTCCATCGAGTTCAACCTATTTGTGGTCTCCTATGCAGTTTTATTATAGGACTAGTTATGTTTATGTTAGGACTAGTTATATTAACTATAATGCGTGCCTACGCACCATAACCCTGAATATCTTTATCCAACAGGAATTTATCTAATCCATTCTTAAAGGTGCTGACTGAGTCCGCAGTTACTACTCTCTCAGGCAGGGAATTCCAAACATGTATTGTCCTTATTGTGAAAAAACCTTTGCGCCTCAATGTGCGGAAACTCCTCTCCTCTAACCTAAGCGAGTGACCACGTGTCTTCTGTGCTGATCTTATAGAAAACAGGTCCCTCCCAAGCTCTGTGTATTGACCCCTTATATATTTGTAGATGTTGATCATGTCCCCTCTTAGTCTCCTCTTTTCCAATGTAAACATGCCTAGCCTTGCAAGCCTTTCCTCGTATTCCAGCGTCTCCATGACCTTGATTAGTTTGGTCGCCCGCCTCTGAACCTTTTCTAGCTCCGGGATATCCTTTTTGTAATATTGTGCCCACAATTGCACACAGTATTCAAGATGTGGCCTCACTAGTGATTTATATAATGGGAGTATAATACTCTCGTCCCTTGCATCAATTCCCCGTTTTATGCATGCTAATATCTTATTAGCCTTCTTTGCTGCACTCCTACTTTCGGTACTGCTGCTTAATTTGTTATCTATGTGAACCCCTAAGTCTTTTTCCAGTACAGAATCCCTTAATATTACCCCATTTAGTATGTAGGTGTAATTTTTGGTCTTGCCCCCACAGTGCATTACCTTACACTTGTCTGTGTTGAATCTCATTCTCCATTTTGCTGCCCATGCTTCCAGTTTAGTTAAGTCGTTCTGAAGAGACTAAGCATCCCTCTCCGTATTTATAACCTTACACAATTTGGTATAGTCTGTGAAAATTGATACCATGCTCTCTAGACCTACTGTTAGGTCGTTGATGAAAATGTTGAACAAAAGTTGTCCAAGTACAGACCCTTGTGGCACACCACTTAGTACTTTAGTCCAATTTGAAAATGATCCATTGACCACAACGCGCTGCTCACTATTATCTAACCAATTACTGACCCAAGTGCATATTGTGCTCCCTAGCCCTATTTCTTGTAGCTTATAGATAAGACGCATGTGTGGTACAGTGTCAAAAGCTTTGGCAAAGTCTAAAAAGATTATATCCACCTCCTTACCCTGATCCAGGTTCACACTTACTGTTTCATAAAAGCCAAGTAAGTTGGTCTGACATGATCTGTCCTTCACAAATCCATGTTGGTTCCTTTTAAGGACCTTATTTGCTTCAAGGAACTTTTGAATACTGTCCCTTAGAATACCTTCCAATACTTTCCCCACTATAGATGCAAGACTAACTGGTCTATAATTACTAGTGATGTGCACCGGAAATTTTTCGGGTTTTGTGTTTTGGTTTTGGATTCGGTTCCGCGGACGTGTTTTGGATTCGGACGCGTTTTGGCAAAACCTCCCTGAAATTTTGTTGTCGGATTCGGGTGTGTTTTGGATTCGTTTTTTTTTTACAAAAAACCCTCAAAAACAGCTTAAATCATAGAATTTGGGGGTCATTTTGATCCCATAGTATTATTAACCTCAATAACCACAATTTCCACTAATTTCCAGTCTATTCTGAACACCTCACACCTCACAATATTATTTTTAGTCCTAAAATTTGCACCGAGGTCGCTGGATGACTAAGCTAAGCGACCCAAGTGGCCGACACAAACACCTGGCCCATCTAGGAGTGGCACTGCAGTGTCAGGCAGGATGGCACTTCAAAAAAATAGTCCCCAAACAGCACATGATGCAAAGAAAAAAAGAGGCGCAATGAGGTAGCTGTGTGACTAAGCTAAGCGACCCAAGTGGCCAACACAAACACCTGGCCCATCTAGGAGTGGCACTGCAGTGTCAGACAGGATGGCACTTCAAAAAAATAGTCCCCAAACAGCACATGATGCAAAGAAAAAAAGAGGCGCAATGAGGTAGCTGTGTGACTAAGCTAAGCGACCCAAGTGGCCGACACAAACACCTGGCCCATCTAGGAGTGGCACTGCAGTGTCAGGCAGGATGGCACTTCAAAAAAATAGTCCCCAAACAGCACATGATGCAAAGAAAAAAAAAGGCGCACCAAGGTCGCTGTGTGACTAAGCTAAGCGACACAAGTGGCCGACACAAACACCTGGCCCATCTAGGAGTGGCACTGCAGTGTCAGACAGGATGGCACTTCAAAAAAATAGTCCCCAAACAGCACATGATGCAAAGAAAAAAAGAGGCGCACCAAGGTCGCTGTGTGACTAAGCTAAGCGACACAAGTGGCCGACACAAACACCTGGCCCATCTAGGAGTGGCACTGCAGTTTTCTAGCGAGAGGATGAGTGCTTCCATCCTCATGTGAAGCTGAACAACTAGCCATGAACATAGGCCAGGGCCTCAGCTGTTCCTTGCCACTCCGTGTCGTAAATGGCATATTGGCAAGTTTACGCTTCTCCTCAGACGCTTTTAATTTTGATTTTTGGGTCATTTTACTGAACTTTTGTTTTTTGGATTTTACATGCTCTCTACTATGACATTGGGCAGACGACGTTGATGGCATTTCATCGTCTCGGCCATGACTAGTGGCAGCAGCTTCAGCACGAGGTGGAAGTGGATCTTGATCTTTCCCTATTTTACCCTCCACATTTTTGTTCTCCATTTTTTAATGTGTGGAATTATATGCCAGTATCAATAGCAATGGCCTACTACTATATATACTGCGCACAACTGAAATGCACCACAGGTATGGATGGATAGTATACTTGACGACACAGAGGTAGGTAGAGCAGTTGCCTTCCGTACCGTACTGCTATATATACTGGTGGTCACTGTCAGCAAACTGCAAAACTAAAATGCACCGCAGGTATAGAATCTAGATGGATAGTATACTTGATGACACAGAGGTAGGTAGAGCAGTGGCCTTCCGTACCGTACTGCTATATATACTGGTGGTCACTGTCAGCAAACTGCAAAACTAAAATGCCCCACAGGTATAGAATCTAGATGGATAGTATACTTGACGACACAGAGGTAGGTAGAGCAGTGGCCTTCCGTACCGTACTGCTATATATGCTGGTGGTCACTGGTCAGCAAAGCTCTGCACTGTACTCCTATATAATATACTGGTGGTCCCCAGTCCCCACAATAAAGCAGTGTGAGCACAGATATATGCAGCACACTGAGCACAGATGTGGAGTGTTTTTCAGGCAGACAACGTATACTGGTGGTCACTGGTCAGCAAAACTCTGCACTGTACTCCTCCTATATATATACTGGTGGTCCCCAGTCCCCACAATAAAGCAGTGTGAGCACAGATATATGCAGCACACTGAGCACAGATATGGAGTGTTTTTCAGGCAGACAACGTATACTTGTGGTCACTGGTCAGCAAAACTCTGCACTGTACTCCTCCTATATAATACAGCTGCTCCCCAGTCCCCACAATTAAGCAGTGTGAGCACAGATATATGCAGCACACTGAGCACAGATATGGAGTGTTTTTCAGGCAGACAACGTATACTGGTGGTCACTGGTCAGCAAAACTCTGCACTGTACTCCTCCTATATAATACAGCTGCTCCCCAGTCCCCACAATTAAGCAGTGTGAGCACAGATATATGCAGCACACTGAGCACAGATATGGAGTGTTTTTCAGGCAGACAACGTATACTGGTGGTCACTGGTCAGCAAAACTCTGCACTGTACTCCTCCTATATAATACAGCTGCTCCCCAGACCCCACAAATAAGCAGAGTGAGCACAGATATATGCAGCACACTGAGCACAGATATGGAGTGTTTTTCAGGCAGACAACGTATACTGGTGGTCACTGGTCAGCAAAACTCTGCACTGTACTCCTCCTATATAATACAGCTGCTCCCCAGTCCCCACAATTAAGCAGTGTGAGCACAGATATATGCAGCACACTGAGCACAGATATGGAGTGTTTTTCAGGCAGACAAGGTATACTGGTGGTCACTGGTCAGCAAAACTCTGCACTGTACTCCTCCTATATAATAATACAGCTGCTCCCGAGTCCCCACAATTAAGCAATAAGCAGCACAAATATTATTAATAAACGGAGAGGACGCCAGCCACGCCCTCTCCCTAACATTTCCAATGCACGAGTGAAAATGTCGGCGACGCGCGGCTGCTTATATAGAATACGAATCTCGCGAGAATCCGACAGACGGATGATGACGTTCGGGCACGCTCGGATTAACCGAGCCATATGGGAGAATCCGAGTATGCCTCGGACCCGTGTAAAATGGGTGAAGTTCGGGGGGCTTCGGTTTCCGAGGAACCGAACCCGCTCATCACTAATAATTACCTGGTTCAGCTTTGCTCCCCTTTTTGAATATCGGCACTACCTACACTATCCAAAGTTTGATAAATATCTCCCATAGTGCTCTGAGTGGGATTTGTTAGTGAAGAGAGGGGGCGGAGTGATACAGCTCCGTGTGATTTGCCCTGTCAGAGAAATTGAGGCGGTGTGAGACACAGAGCTATGGTGATTCCTGTCAGTGAGAACAGAGTGGGCATCTCAGTCAGGGGCCTCATGGAGTAGGGGAGGAGTTCCAGGGCTACTGCCATTGCCCTAAATTATTTAAAAAGAGGGGAGTCTCCCCCAGATTTCTATTGAGAGGAAATACCAAACAAAACATGGTCAAAAAGCAAATTTATGATGAAGGGAGAGTCACTTATGAAAACGAGGCCCAGCTATGGAGAGAAGGAGTAAGAGCCCCACATTATGATTAAAGAGGGGTCAATGCAGAGACAGAAGGGTTGAACTACTGTAAATAGGAAGCTGGAAGACCCATAATAGAGGAAAATAGGCGATGAAGCCCTAAGTGAGGCAAGGCCAAGGCAGCAGAAGAACCTTAAAATATCAAGGGAAGTTCTGCAGAGGTGTAATAAAGAGCTTTGATAAAGAGATGCTGATGCATCTGCATGAGTAGTGACAGCTAAATCACTAACTGATACCCCCCGTCAGCTAGCCAGGTCAGAGGAACGCATCAGCTAGGAGCTGAGCCGTCTGCTCATGCACTTTTTACCAGCTACTCAGTGACATGCGGTTATGTGATGCAAAGAACAATTATGTGCTGTAACCAATCAGATATCAGCTTTCATTAGTCTGACTGCCCCGTACTTCCAAAAGCTGGTACCTGATTGGTTGATATGAGTCTTCTGTGCATCATGTTTATCCCAGAAATCTCATTGTCTCGGGATAGAAGAGAAATTCTTCCCTATAATTTTCTCTGACGTCCTAGTGGATGCTGGGAACTCCGTAAGGACCATGGGGAATAGACGGGCTCCGCAGGAGACTGGGCACTCTAAGAAAGAATTAGGACTACTGGTGTGCACTGGCTCCTCCCTCTATGCCCCTCCTCCAGACCTCAGTTAGAATCTGTGCCCGGCTCGAGCTAGTTGCACACTAGGGGCTCTCCTGAGCTTCTAGTAAAGAAAGTATTTATTAGGTTTTTTATTTTCAGTGAGATCTGCTGGCAACAGACTCACTGCTACGAGGGACTTAGGGGAGAGAAACGAACCTACCTGCTTGCAGCTAGCTTGGGCTTCTAGGCTACTGGACACCATTAGCTCCAGAGGGATCGAACACAGGCCCAGCCTCGGTCGTCCGGTCCCGGAGCCGCGCCGCCGTCCCCCTTGCAGAGCCAGAAGCAAGAAGAACGTCCTGGAAATCGGCGGCTGAAGACTCCGGTCTTCATTAAGGTAGCGCACAGCACTGCAGCTGTGCGCCATTGCTCCCTATGCACACCACATACTCCGGTCACTGATGGGTGCAGGGCGCTGGGGGGGGGGGGGGGCGCCCTGGGCTGCAAATTAGAGTACCTTACATTGGCAAACAGCACATAATATAGTCTAATAAACTATATATGTGCAAAAATCCCCTGCCATAATATTAATATAAGAGCGGGAGAAGCCCGCCGAAAAGTGGGCGGGGCTATCTCCCTCAGCACACTGGCGCCATTTCCTCTTCACAGCTCCGCTGGAAGACAGCTCCCCAGGCTCTCCCCTGCAGTTTCCAGGCTCAAAGGGTAAAAAAGAGAGGGGGGGCACTAAATTTAGGCGCAAACCGTATTTGTATAGCTGCTATAGGGAAAATCACTTTGTGTTAGTGTAAATCCCTGTTATATAACGCTGTGGTGTGTGCTGGCATACTCTCTCTCTGTCTCCCCAAAGGACTTGGTGGGGTCCTGTCCTGAGTCAGAGCATTCCCTGTGTGTGTGCGGTGTGTCGGTACGGCTGTGTCGACATGTTTGATGAGGAGGCTTATGTGGAGGCGGAGCAGGTGCCGATAAATGTGATGTCACCCCCTGCGGGGTCGACACCAGAGTGGATGGATATGTGGAAGGTTTTACACGACAGTGTCAACTCCTTACATAAAAGGTTCGATGACATAACAGCTGTGGGACAGCCGGCATCTCAGCCCGCGCCTGCCCAGGCGTCTCAAAAGCCATCAGGGGCTCAAAAACGCCCGCTACCTCAGATGGCAGACACAGATGTCGACACGGAGTCTGACTCCAGTGTCGACGAGGACGAGACTAATGTACATTCCACTAGGGCTATCCGTTACATGATTACGGCAATGAAAAATGTGTTGCACATTTCTGACATTAACCCAGGTACCACTAAAAAGGGTATTATGTTTGGGGAGAAAAAGCATCCAGTGGTTTTCCCCCATCAGATGAGTTGAATGAAGTGTGTGAAGAAGCGTGGGCTTCCCCCGATAAGAAACTAGTGATTTCTAAAAAGTTACTGATGGCGTACCCTTTCCCGCCAGAGGACAGGTTACGTTGGGAGACATCCCCGAGGGTGGATAAAGCGCTCACACGCTTGTCAAAAAAGGTGGCACTGCCGTCTCAGGATACGGCCGCCTTAAAGGAGCCTGCGGATAGAAAGCAGGAGGCTGTCCTGAAGTCTGTATATACACACTCAGGTACTATACTGAGACCTGCTATTGCTTCAGCATGGATGTGCAGTGCTGCAGCAGCGTGGTCTGATTCCCTGTCTGATAACATTGATTCCCTTGACAGGGACACTATATTGCTAACCATAGAGCATATTAAAGACGTAATCTTATATATGAGAGATGCACAGAGGGATATTTGCCGGCTGGCATCTAGAATTAATGCAATGTCCATTTCTGCCAGGAGAGTATTATGGACTCAGCAGTGGACAGGTGATGCGGATTCTAAAAGGCACATGGAGGTTTTGCCTTACAAGGGTGAGGAATTGTTTGGGGATGGTCTCTCGGACCTCGTTTCCACAGCAACAGCTGGGAAGTCGACATTTTTACCTCAGGTTCACTCACAGCCTAAGAAAGCACCGTATTATCAGGTACAGTCCTTTCGGCCCCAGAAAGGCAAGCGGGTTAAAGGCGCGTCCTTTCTGCCCAGAGGCAGGGGTAGAGGGAAAAAGCTGCACCATACAGCCAGTTCCCAAGAACAAAAATCCTCCCCTGCTTCCACTAAATCCACCGCATGACGCTGGGGCTCCACTGGTGGAGCCAGGTGCGGTGGGGGCCCGTCTCAGGAACTTCAGCGACCGGTGGGTTAGCTCACAGGTGGATCCCTGGGTTCTACAAGTGGTATCTCAGGGATACAAGCTGGAATTCGAGACGTCTCCCCCTCGCCGTTACCTCAAATCAGCCTTGCCAGCTACTCCCCAGGACAGGGAGGTAGTGCTGGCGGCAATTCACAAGCTGTACCTCCAGCAGGTGATAATAAAAGTTCCCCTCCTTCAACAGGGACGGGGTTACTATTCCACAATGTTTGTGGTACCGAAACCAGACGGTTCGGTGAGACCCATTCTAAATTTGAAATCCTTGAACACTTATTTAAGGAAGTTCAAGTTCAAAATGGAATCGCTCAGGGCGGTTATTGCAAGCCTGGAAGAGGGGAATTACATGGTATCACTGGACATCAAGGATGCTTACCTACATGTCCCCATTTACCCACCTCACCAGGTGTACCTCCGTTTTGTGGTACAGAACTGCCATTACCAATTCCAGACGTTGCCGTTTGGTCTGTACACGGCACCGAGGGTATTTACCAAAGTAATGGCCGAAATGATGATACTCCTTCGAAAGAAGGAAGTTATAATTATCCCGTACTTGGACGATCTCCTTATAAAGGCGAGGTCCAGGGAGCAGTTGTTGGTCGGAGTAGCACTATCTCAGGGAGTGCTACAACAGCACGGCTGGATTCTGAATATTCCAAAGTCGCAGCTGGTTCCTACGACGTGTCTGCTGTTCCTGGGTATGATTCTGGACACAGCACAGAAGAAGGTGTTTCTCCCGGAGGAGAAGGCCAAGGAGTTGTCATCTCTGGTCAGAGACCTCCTGAAACCAAAACAGGTGTCGGTGCATCACTGCACGCGAGTCCTGGGAAAGATGGTGGCTCCTTACGAAACGATTCCCTTCGGCAGGTTCCATGAAAGGATCTTTCAGTGGGATCTGTTAGACAAGTGGTCCGGATCGCATCTTCAGATGCATCGGCTGATCACCCTGTCCCCGAGGGCCAGGGTGTCTCTGCTGTGGTGGCTGCAGAGTGCTCATCTTCTCGAGGGCCGCAGATTCGGCATACAGGACTGGGTCCTGGTGACCACGGATGCAAGCCTCCGAGGTTGGGGGGCAGTCACTCAGGGAAGAAACTTCCAGGGACAATGGTCGAGTCAGGAGGCTTCCCTACACATAAATATTCTGGAACTAAGGGCCATTTACAATGCCCTAAGTCAGGCAAGACCCCTGCTTCAAAACCTGCCGGTGCTGATTCAGTCAGACAACATCACGGCGGTCGCCCATGTAAACCAACAGGGCGGCACAAGAAGCAGGATGGCGATGGCAGAAGCCACAAGGATTCTCCGATGGGCGGAAAATCACGTGATAGCACTGTCAGCAGTGTTCATTCCGGGAGTGGACAACTGGGAAGCAGACTTCCTCAGCAGGCACGACCTCCACCCGGGAGAGTGGGGACTTCATCCAGAAGTCTTCCAGCTGATTGTAAATCGTTGGGAAAGGCGACAGGTGGACATGATGGCGTCCCGCCTCAACAAAAAGCTAAAAAGATATTGCGCCAGGTCAAGGGACCCTCAGGCGATAGCTGTGGACGCTCTAGTGACACCGTGGGTGTACCAGTCGGTTTATGTGTTCCCTCCTCTTCCTCTCATACCAAAGGTGCTGAGGATAATAAGAAAGAGAGGAGTAAGAACTATACTCATCGTTCCGGATTGGCCAAGAAGGACTTGGTACCCGGAACTACAAGACATGATCTCAGAGGACCCTTGGCCTCTGCCTCTCAGACAGGACCTGCTACAGCAGGGGCCCTGTCTGTTCCAAGACTTACCGCGGCTGCGTTTGACGGCATGGCGGTTGAACGCCGGATCCTGATGGAAAAGGGCATTCCGGTTGAAGTCATTCCTACGCTGATAAAAGCTAGGAAGGATGTGACAGCAAAACATTATCATCGCATATGGCGAAAATATGTTGCTTGGTGTGAGGCTATGAAGGCCCCAACAGAAGAATTTCAGCTGGGTCGATTTCTGCACTTCCTACAGTCAGGAGTGACTATGGGCCTAAAATTGGGTTCTATTAAAGTCCAGATTTCGGCCCTGTCTATTTTCTTTCAAAAAGAACTGGCTTCACTGCCTGAAGTTCAGACATTTGTTAAGGGAGTGCTGCATATTCAGCCCCCTTTTGTGCCCCCAGTGGCACCTTGGGATCTCAACGTTGTGTTGGATTTCCTAAAATCACATTGGTTTGAGCCACTTCAGACCGTGGAATTAAAATATCTCACGTGGAAAGTGGTCATGCTTTTGGCCTTGGCTTCGGCTAGGCGGGTGTCAGAATTGGCGGCTTTGTCCTGTAAAAGCCCATATCTGATCTTCCATATGGACAGAGCAGAATTGAGGACTCGTCCCCAATTTCTCCCTAAGGTGGTATCAGCGTTTCATTTGAACCAACCTATTGTGGTGCCTGCGGCTACTCGGGACTTGGAGGCTTCCAAGTTGCTGGACGTAGTCCGGGCTCTGAAAATCTATGTTTCCAGGACGGCTAGAGTCAGAAAGACTGACTCGCTGTTTATCCTGCATGCACCCAACAAGCTGGGTGCTCCTGCTTCTAAGCAGACTATTGCTCGCTGGATCTGCTCCACGATTCAACTTGCACATTCTGCGGCTGGACTGCCGCATCCTAAATCAGTAAAAGCCCATTCCACGAGGAAGGTGGGCTCTTCTTGGGCGGCTGCCCGAGGGGTCTCGGCTTTACAACTTTGCCGAGCTGCTACCTGGTCGGGATCAAACACGTTTGCAAAATTCTACAAGTTTGATACCCTGGCCGAGGAGGACCTTGAGTTTGCTCATTCGGTGCTGCAGAGTCATCCGCACTCTCCCGCCCGTTTGGGAGCTTTGGTATAATCCCCATGGTCCTTACGGAGTTCCCAGCATCCACTAGGACGTCAGAGAAAATAAGAATTTACTCACCGGTAATTCTATTTCTCGTAGTCCGTAGTGGATGCTGGGCGCCCGTCCCAAGTGCGGATTGTCTGCAATGCTTGTATATAGTTATTGCTTAACTAAAGGGTTATTGTTATGAGCCATCTGGTCAGTGAGGCTCAGTTGTTATTCATACTGTTAACTGGGTATGGTTATCACGAGTTGTACGGTGTGATTGGTGTGGCTGGTATGAGTCTTACCTGGGATTCCAAATCCTTTCCTTGTAGTGTCAGCTCTTCCGGGCACAGTTTCCCTAACTGAGGTCTGGAGGAGGGGCATAGAGGGAGGAGCCAGTGCACACCAGTAGTCCTAATTCTTTATTAGAGTGCCCAGTCTCCTGCGCAGCCCGTCTATTCCCCATGGTCCTTACGGAGTTCCCAGCATCCACTACGGACTACGAGAAATAGAATTACCGGTGAGTAAATTCTTATTTTTAATAGGGGACAAGAGAAGGTCTGAAAAGAACGCATCTTGGGAAGCAGAGAAAATAAATACAAGTAAATGGGCCTTATAACTGCAATAAAACCCCCCATGTATCACTGTCCCCATATAGAGGCGATAGATGACAGTACACAAGTCACCATTTTACTCATGAATGTGATAGTTACTGTATGTGGCTCATTATTTGATGGTTTTCCGTTTTAATATAAAATGTAAAATGTTCTAATACAGTTACCAGACTTGATATAATGACAGAATGAGGGCAATCGCTGGGGAGACAAATCAGCATCTGAACAGTTATTAATAATTCTCCAGCTCAGGCAAGAATCTGACTGAAAATAATCTATTAATAATAAATAATAAAGATAATCCAGTTACAAGTCAACATAAAAAGACACTTTCATCTTGAAAAGAGACATCTGCCGAGATCTTGATGGGCGATCCCATTAAATTTAGAGATGAGCGGGTTCGGTTTTACAAGTGGCATATATGGGTGATAGTGGGGTTCTGACATGCAGGCTACATTCAGAAAGGTGTCTTCGGAATTGCGGGCTATGGATAGTCGTACATATATATTTACGCCTGTTCCACCATCTATAAATAGCCCGCAGATCCAGAGATGTGTATCTTTTCCTTGGGCGCCCTTGTGAGCATGCGCAGTGCGGAAAATCGCAGATACGGTCACTGTGTGTTCTATTCGTGCTCAAAATGTGCAGACGTAATATATGCCACCAACGTGTGTTGCTTTCCACCTTAATCCAGGGGGGCCCTACACCCATTTCTTTAATAATTACCTCTCCGGAGTACCCCGCCGGTGGCACGAGCACTACACAAATCACTGAGAAATTGACGTGGCGGCCATTCACTGTTGTTTTGCATATGCACAGTAGGAAAATCACTGGGAAAATGGCTGCTGTGCCATTTCCCCGGAGACCTGGGCGGCCCCACTAGACAGATTGACGCCTTCAAAATGGCCATTTCATGAAAAAGTGACCTGTTGACCGGACGGATGCAGCCGCCAGGACGGTCAGGCCCTGCCAGGGCTCGTCTGCGCGGTGTGCCGCATGCACAGCCTGCGATTGCTTTCTACGGCACGTGTGCAGTTGGCAGAGATCCACAGGATCCATCCTTGTTTGGGGGCCTATTTATCATTAAATATTTGCAGGATATTCCCCCGTAAACACCCGGTTATTGAAGGGGTACCCGCAAATATGGAGGAGGGACTCCGATATCTGCTGTGATCGCTCCATTCCCATCAGCAGCCGCAGCCCATATACTGTATGTGTCTATAGGGGATGCAACGCTGCCAGATTTACCAAGCTCCGGAATGCTAATCTGAGTACGGCGTTACCCGGAATGTGATTATAGACTGTCCCCATATCCCCCCCTTACTGTACACTGGTCACAGTACTGTCATGTCCCCATATCCCCCCCTTACTGTACACTGGTCACAGTACTGTCATGTCCCCATATCCCCCCCTTACTGTACACTGGTCACAGTACTGTCACCTGCACATGAGGGGACCTGTGTCAGGTATAGGGTGTGGGCTGTGAGTGACATATACTGTAACCAGGACAGCCTCTGTGGCATCAGTAACAATGAATGGTGAGGGCTGGCAGCCAGTGGTCAGTGTCACACAGATGATCTCAGCACAGTAGTAGTGGGGGCGGGGGAGTACTGCCATAGACCAGGAGGGGGCGGCAGAGAGGAGATCAGCAGCAGAGTGGGGGTTCCTGCTGGAAGAAGGTGTCTCCTCCTCCTCCTCCTCCTCCTCCCCAGGACAGGAGGCCGGCAGGTGAGGAGTCCCTGCTGCTGCTGCTGCTGGATGGGGGGCGCCCTGTCCCGGTGACACTGGAGGGGGGTTTCTCGCACATCAGCTGCAGCGAGGGATGCTCCAGTCTCCCCCCCTCCTCCAGCCCGCACTCCTCCTCCCCTGCACCGCACACAGACAGGCTGAGCCGGCATGTGCAGGGCACATCCTATGCCCGGGGTGCAGCCTGTCCCCTCCTGTCCCCCCATGGCTGCCTGACAAAGGACCCCAGCCCCCCTGTCACCATGCCCAGCGCTGCCAGCTGGGACTTTCTCCACCAGATCTCTGTCATCTGCTTTGGTGAGTACCTATAATCCCCCCTCCCCATTACATGTGAGTACCTGTAATCCCCCCTCCCCATTACATGTGAGTACCTGTAATCCCCCCTCCCCATTACATGTGAGTACCTGTAATCCCCCCTCCCCATTACATGTGAGTACCTGTAATCCCCCCCTCCCCATTACATGTGAGTACCTGTAATCCCCCCTCCCCATTACATGTGAGTACCTGTAATCCCCCCTCCCCATTACATGTGAGTACCTATAATCCCCTCTCCTCGTTACATGTGAGTACCTATAATCCCCCCTCCCCATTACATGTGAGTACCTGTAATCCCCCCTCCCCATTACATGTTAGTACCTGTAATCCCCCCTCCCCATTACATGTGAGTACCTGTAATCCCCCCTCCCCATTACATGTGAGTACCTGTAATCCCCCCTCCCCATTACATGTGAGTACCTGTAATCCCCCCTCCCCATTACATGTGAGTACCTGTAATCCCCTCTCCCCATTACATGTGAGTACCTGTAATCCCCTCTCCCCATTACATGTCAGTACCTGTAATCCCCTCTCCCCATTACATGTGAGTACCTATAATCCCCCCTCCCCATTACATGTGAGTACCTGTAATCCCCCCTCCCCATTACATGTGAGTACCTGTAATCCCCCCTCCCCATTACATGTGAGTACCTGTAATCCCCCCTCCCCATTACATGTGAGTACCTGTAATCCCCTCTCCCTATTACATATCAGTACCTGTAATCCCCTCTCCCCATTACATGTGAGTACCTGTGCTTCCCACCCCTACCCATTACATGTGAGTACCTGTAATCCCCCCTACCTATTACATGTGAGTACCTGTGATCCCCCCTCCCCATTACATGTAAATACCTGTAATCCCCCATACCCATTACATGTGAGTACATATAATCCCCCCTACTCATTACATGTGAGTACCTGTGATCCCCCCTCCCCATTACATGTGAGTACCTGTGCCCCCCCCCCTACCCATTACATGTGAGTACCTGTAATCCCCCCTACCCATTACATGTGAGTACCTGTAATCCCCCCTCCCCATTACATGTGAGTACCTGTACTCCCCCCTCCCCATTACATGTGAGTACCTGTACTCCCTCCTCCCCATTACATGTGAGTACCTGTAATCCCCCTCCTCCCCATTACATGTGAGTACCTGTAATCCCCCCTCCCCATTACATGTGAGTACCTGTACTCCCCCCACCCATTACATGTGAATACCTGTACTCCCCCCTACCCATTACATATGCTCCCCCCTACCCATTACATGTGAGTACCTGTGCCTCTGCGTTACATGTGAGTTCGTGTGCTCCCCAATCTCCATTACATGTGACTACCTGTACTCCCCCCTACCCATTACATGTGCTCCCTCCTACCCATTAGATGTGAGTACCTGTGCTCCCTCCTACACATCACATGTGATTACCTGTGCTCCCCACTCCCCATTACATGTGACTCCCTGTGACCCCCTCTCCCGATTACATGTGACTCCCTGTGACCCCCTCTACCCATTACATGTGACTCCCTGTGACCCCCTCTACCCATTACATGTGACTCCCTGTGACCCCCTCTTCCCATTACATGTGACTACCAGTTAGCCAGGTGTATTTATGTACCTTCAGGGACTATATGTTGTTGTGATACACAGGAGGTGGCATGGCAGCACAGTGTGCAGTATTGGGGACTGTTCCTCCAGTGTAATTGCTGTGATTCAGCTGCACACAGCCTGTATCTCCTTCCAGTCCAGCAATGATAGGGGTTAATGCTATGAGCTCATCTGCTAAATGTGTCACTCAGGAGTCAGGACTGCTTCTGTGGCCCCTGCAGCGCTTCTGCTGTATATCTGTTGTATCCTGTGTGCAACAGCCCAGAACAACAAACCTACACACTGTATATGTATGTATGTGTATATATATATATCTATATCTATATAAATGTGTGTGTGTGTTACGTGGGTGTATATGTGTGCATGTATATATATCTGTACAGCTGCGTGGCTAGCCTGGGTCACTATGCTTTTGGCTCACATTGGAGCAAGCGGAACCTTCCTTCACTTTGAATTCGGGGTGATTGTTGGGGTGTGATTGGGAGATTGGGTTACTAGGACATGTACTGCAGTGTGTAAGGTGTAATGGGCCCATTTATCAATAAATATTTGTGGCTGAAAATATCCTTTTTCAAGGGGTTTAACCGCAAATTATCCCCCGAATGTATGACAGAGGGACCTCAGCAGATTCCGGATCTCCGATACCTGCTGCGATCCCTCCAATTCCGCCACTTATTAGCCAGTCAGCACTCAGCGAGAGCCCAACTGAATGTGCGGGCAGAATCGGCGAGTCGCATACTAAGAGCACACCTGGCCACGCAGTACACAAGCTGAGCGCACCTGGCCACGCAGTACACAAGCTGAGCGCACCTGGCCACGCAGTACACAAGCTGAGCGCACCTGGCCACGCAGTACACAAGCTGAGCGCACCGCGTACCTGGCCACGCAGTACACAAGCTGAGCGCACCTGGCCACGCAGTACACAAGCTGAGCGCACCTGGCCACGCAGTACACAAGCTGAGCGCACCTGGCCACGCAGTACACAAGCTGAGCGCACCGCGCACCTGGCCACGCAGTACAGGAGCTGAGCGCACCTGGCCACGCAGTACAGGAGCTGAGCGCACCTGGCCACACAGTACAGGAGCTAAGCGCACCTGGCCACGCAGTACACAAGCTGAGCGCACCTGGCCACGCAGTACACAAGCTGAGCGCACCTGGCCACGCAGTACACAAGCTGAGCGCACCTGGCCACGCAGTACAGGAGCTGAGCGCACCTGGCCACACAGTGCACAAGCTGAGCGCACCTGGCCACGCAGTACACGAGCTGAGCGCACCTGGCCACACAGTGCACAAGCTGAGCGCACCTGGCCACGCAGTGCACGAGCTGAGCGCACCTGGCCACGCAGTATGAACATAATAAGCCACGCCCCTGACTCCCCCAGACTCTGTCCACTGTTGGATGAACCCCCGCCCCTTTTTAGGTTCATAAATCAGCAATGTCCCACCAGAATTGGGCAGTTGGAATGTATGAAGTAAGAAGTGCAGAGCGTAGCACAGAACATGCAATATACATAACACATGGCTGGGCAGGTGGAATACACTTCTCAGTATATAGTGCTGTCTGATTTACAGCATTGCATAGAGAAATCTTCAGTGTGTTGCAGGACCTATTGTTGCACCTTGATATATAGAGCCTGATTCATGTTTATAAGTAAAGAAAAAAAGCAAGCAACTGGGCAAAACCGTGTTGCACTGCAGGTGGGGCAGATGTAACATGTGCAGAGAGAGTTAGATTTGGGTGGGGTGTGTTCAAACTGAAATCTAAATTGCAGTGCAAGTATAAAGCAGCCAGTATTTACCCTGCACAGAAACAATATACCCCACCCAAATCTAACTCTCTCTGCACATGTTACATCTGCCCCACCTGCAGTGCACATGTTTTTTCCCAGTTGCTTGCTTTTTTTGCTTTACTCACAAACATAAATCAGGCCTGCAGTACAAATGCGTCCTTTCATGTTCTGGCTTCAGTCAGGCCAAATAGTCCCTATCGGCGCTCCAGGCCCGGCCAACTCCGCTGCGCCGAGCGTCTAATTCACATAAATAAAACAACTATAAGCGTCAAAGCTACATATATCCAGACCACTGTGGCTTGTGTACATCTGTGTGTGACTATGAATCGGTGTAAAAGTAACTGCAGCGTGAGCAGGCGCATGTTTTCCTGGCGCCAGGTTCCGTGGTGCTTCATCTGCAACTTTGTACGTGTGTACCACTACTTCCTGCGCGGTTACAGTGGCAGCACGGTGTCCCCGGTACGCTGTGAGCGGTGTTTCGCTGTGTGTGCGCGGTGTGTTATAGAACAATACGCTACGCTGCAGTTCTCGGAGCCTCTGTATAATGTCATGTGCTTGTAGCATTGGCAGGCGTCCTTAGTGACCTGTGTATAAATAATATGTTATTAGAATTTCTGTTGTATGTTGGGCAGGGGGGGCTGTGCCTGGGTCTACGCCTGTCATCCCCTGCAGTAATGTACCAGGGAGTCAGCAGGTTACATGAGTCTATAGTGAATGGACTCCTTTGTGTCTGATTCTCCGCCAGCGTCTGGTTGACAAGCGCACGCGGAACGTTTCCTGGGAGAGTACACTGTATATAGAGTGCTGATCTGACTGTTATCAGTATGCATGTGCTGCTTGGCGTGTTCTGCAACACGCTTCACCAGGCATTACATCATCTGTGTCGGCGGCAGCTTCTCATAGGCTCCTGCACAGCTGGAAGGAAGGACGGTAATTACAGTCCGTTCAGTTGTGTTTTTGTTTTATTCCTATAAAGCAGCGTTTGTGTCGTCAATCTCACACCTATCTGCGGCTACTGTACATATTATTTTCATTAGCATCAGCAGGCTGAGAAGAAAGGCGGTTACTGACACGTGGGAGAGCGCGTCGCAATGTCACTGCTTCCGTAGTAGTCGGGAGGGGGGGGGTGTATTCTGTCAGCCTTGAGAATGTCAGCGTTCATTAATTTCGACATGGTTGTAACATCGACGCTGATGTAATGTTGACTTTGTTGAAACAATGTAAGCGTCAACAGTGTCGGCTATCCGCTGTCGTCATTGTGGTCACCGATATTGGGGTCTATTCACTAAGCCTTGGAGAGAGAGAAAGTGTACAGAGATAAAGGGGTTCATTATGATTTACCGACGGACACAATACTGATGGTCATGATCCAGACAGCCATTGACTGACAGTCAAAATACCGTCACGGTCAAAATACCAACATTCGTTATGCAAACATGTTCAAAATGCCGACATAGTCTGAATAACGACATCTGAAATGCCGACGTGAGAATACAGATATGAGGTTGTTCTGTGTTTTATTGGTATCAATGTCGACATAGGTTGACATGGGCACCGTCTGAGTGTACCGCGTCCCCTCGCATAATGAATGCTGGTATTTTGACTGTCGGTCAATGGCTGTCGGGATTATGACCGTCGGTAAATCAACTGCTACCCGAGATAAAGTCCCAGCCAATCAGCTCCTAACTGACATTTCTTAAATCCAGTCTGTGTCATGACAGTTAGGGGCTGGTTGGCTGGTACTTTAGCTCCATCCACTTTATCTCTCTACAAGGCTTAGTAAATAGACCCCATTGTTACCAGCGACACCCTGACTACATGCCGTGTGTCGGCTGTCCCTCATTTCCACTTACAGTCTTAAGTATTAAAGATTGCTTTTTCTCTGTACTAACATCACTACATGGACATTGGGGGTCATTCCGAGTTGATCGCTCGCTAGCTACTTTTTGCAGCGCTGCGATCAGATAGTCGCCGCCCATAGGGGAGTGTATTTTTGCTTTGCAAGTGTGCGATCGCATGTGCAGCCGAGCGGTACAAAAAAGTTTTGTGCCGTTTCTGAGTTGCCCAGGACTTACTCAGCCGCTGCGATCACTTCAGCCTGTCTGGTCCCGGAATTGACGTCAGACACCCGCCCTGCAAATGCCTGGTCACGTCTGCGTTTTTCCAACCACTCCCAGAAAACGGTCAGTTGCCACCCACAAACACCTTCTTCCTGTCAATCTCCTTGCGATCGGCTGTGTGAATGGATTCTTCATTAAATCCATCGCTCAGCCACAATCCGCTTTGTACCCGTACGACGCGCCTGCGCATTGTGGTGCATACGCAGTTTTGACCTGATCGCACCGCAGCGAAAAAACCTAGCGTGCGATCAGGTCGGAATGACCCCCGTTGACTGTAACACTCACTGGCTTCAGCCCTGCTGCCTCATTCCCACCCACGTGTATCTAATACCACCTTCTATTACCAACCGGTTCTGCTCAGGGCAGCGACTGGGCCACCGGCCGTTACTAGGTACTCGGCTACCGCAGAAGCCTATAGAATAAAACTACACTGACCTGTGTTTGTAGTTACATGTTAGTGGCTGGCACTCGCTGAGTGAGACGCCAGGAGATTACGTCTCGGGTGAATGCTGCAATCCGTGGCTGACTCACTTTCATCTTCAGCGAGCTCTTTCCTGCGGCTGATCTCAGGGGGACCTGTTTCACCAGCCCCGGCCTCTCCACTTGCTGGTTGCATCAGAATCTGCTTTGGGTCCGCAAAATGCAACTGTCAACATTGTGAAGGCAATTCTGGAGTGTACTTGTCTATGGGGGTAATTCTGAGTTAATCGCAGCAGCAAGTTTGTTAGCAGTTGGGCAAAACCATGGCCCTCATTCCGAGTTGATCGGTCGCAAGGCGAATTTAGCAGAGTTACACACGCTAAGCCGCCGCCTACTGGGAGTGAATCTTAGCTTCTTAAAATTGCGACCGATGTATTCGCAATATTGCGATTACTAACTACTTAGCAGTTTCAGAGTAGCTTCAGACTTACTCTGCCTGTGCGATCATTTCAGTGCTTGTCGTTCCTGGTTGACGTCACAAACACACCCAGCGTTCGCCCAGGCACTCCCACCGTTTCCCCGGCCACTCCTGCGTTTTTTCCGGAAACGGTAGCGTTTTCAGCCACACGCCCCTGAAACGCCGTGTTTCCGCCCAGTAACACCCATTTCCTGTCAATCACATTACGATCGCCGGAGCGATGAAAAAGCCGTGAGTAAAATTACTTTCTTCATAGTAAAGTTACTTGGCGCAGTCGCAGTGCGAACATTGCGCATGCGTACTAAGCGGATTTTCACTGCGATGCGATGAAAAATACCGAGCGAACAACTCGGAATGAGGGCCCATGTGCACTGCAGGTGGGGCAAATGTAACATGTGCAGAGAGAGTTAGATTTGGGTGGGTTATTTTGTTTCTATGCAGGGTAAATACTGGCTGCTTTATTTTTACACTGCAACTTAGATTTCAGTTTGAATACACCCCACCCAAATCTAACTCTCTCTGCACATGTTACATCTGCCCCAACTGCAGTGCACATGGGTTTTGCCCAACTGCTAACAAATTTGCTGCTGCAATCAACTCAGAATTAGGCCCTATGTACAGAATCAGATAGACCTATAGCAGTCCACAAAGTGCTGGTGTGAGGACTGTGATGATCCAGTCTACTGTGTCCATACGTTTTCAGTGACGTAGCATTGTAGTCCCGAGGCAAGTCAATGTACTGGGGCCCCTACCCACCCATTAACGGGAATTAAAAGAAAAAAAATCATAACTTACCCATCTTTCGGTCCCGCACCGTCTCTCCACATGCTTCCATACAGTGAATGGCTGTCAGCACTCTGATTGGTGGATAGCTTCAGCCATCCACCAATCAGCAAGCTGGCAGCCATTCCGTCTGGCTGCAGGCTGGGAGGCAGGTAGCGAATTATGGGGCAGATGTATTAACCTGCAGAAGGCATAAGGAAGTGATAAACCAGTGATATGTGCATGGTGATAAAGGCAGCAGCCAATCAGATCCTAACTGTTAATTTACATATTGGTGCTGATTGGCTGGTGTGTTTATCACCTTGCACATATCACTGGTTTATCACTTCCTTATGCCTTCTCCAGGTTAATACATCTGCCCCTCTGTGTGTAATTCACAATCGGAGCTGCCGGCAGGCATTATCCACCTTCCTTCTAAAAAGCACAGCGGGTACCAGCCCGCCCCTGCTGGAATGCCCCTAGAATCGTGCGGCCCCTGGGCAGCTGCCCACTGTGCCTTTGCGTTAAGCTGGCCCTGAGCTCTATATTCTCCCAAGTCTTACAAGGTGTTACTCTTTGGAGGGTGACTATTATAGCTGGCAGTAAATTTATCAGGACCAGCCGGGGTCTCGGACGTGAGGATAACCAATTATCTGCCGTTAGGAGGGGGCTTTGCGTTAGTTTGGCAAATTTAAAGTAAGTTATTGGGGGTAATTCAGACTTGATCGCCAGGCTACGTTTTCGTACAGCCTGCGGTCAGATCTGAACTGCGTATGCACCGCAATGTGCATGCGCGTCGGGCTGCAGCGACAAGGAGCACCGGGCAGCGACGGGATGGTGCGAAAAAAGCGATCGCAAGGTGACTGACAGGAAGAAGGCGTTTGTGGGTGGCAACTGACCGCTTTCAGGGAGTGGATGGAAAAACGCAGGCGTGTCTAAGCGTTCGCAGGGAGGGTTCCTGACGTAAATTCCGGTCCCGGACAGGCTGAAGTGATCGCAGCGGCTGAGTAAGTTCTGGGCTGCGCAGAGACTGCACAAGATCTGTTTGTACAGCTCGGCTACACATGCGATCGCACACTTACACAGCTAAAATACACTCCCCCTGTAGGCGGCGACTATGCGAACGCAGCAGTGCAAAAATCGCCTGCTAGCGATCGGGTCTGAATTACGCCCATAGTGGGAAATGTAATAGTCTGCAAGATGCAGGCAATAGCGGGATTCCGGCAAGCCTGCGCAATTGTTTAAAGTGGCAATAATATAAAAGCAAAACAAGCTGGATTTTTACCTTTGACTTATTGCCATTTTCAAATATCAGGCAGATGCACCGGAATGACGCCGATGTCTGAATCTCGCAGATTATTACGTTTCCATCATAGTGTTGCTACATCCGAGGACTCGTTATCACAACACACATCCAACATAATCCTCCGGCTCCGTCACCGCTGGTGTCCCTGAGGAATGAGTTTTCTCGCTGTGTTCATCCAATAGAATCCTGCGCCTTCTGTTTTAACTTGTCTCAAATTTGGTGGAAAATAGGTAACCCAGGATAATACTGTAGATAGAATCTGATTGGTTGCTATGAGCAATATCACCAGTTCTTAAAAAAATCCCAGCTTAGTAAATTACCCCAAAGCTGTCCACATGCTGCGCGATAATTGTGCAAATCAATCAACAGTGGGGGTGATTCAGATCTGACCGCTGCTGGGTGTATTCGAACAGCGGGCGATCAGACCCTAACCGCGCATGTGTATGCACCGCAATGCGCACATGCGTCGGATAGCTACAACGGTCTTCGCTGGTCAGCGACGGATCCATTCGCACGGGTGTACGCAAGGTGAAGGAGGCCGTTTGTGGGTGGCAACTGAGCGTTTACAGGGAGTGTCCGGAAAAAAACATGCGTGCCCAAGCGTTTTGAGGGAGGGTGTCTGACGTCAGCCCGGGCCCCGATCAGCAGGATTCAGTCGCACTGGAAGCGTAAGTCCGGGGCTGCGCAGAGACTGCACAAACTGATTTTTTTTGCAGCTCGGCTACACATGCGGTCGCACACTTGCACAGCGAAAATATACTCCCCCTGTAGGCGGCGACTATCTGATCGCAGGAAGCAAAACTGGTCCAGGTTGTGTGGTTTGGTTCTCACACCTGTCCTGATTACCTGGCTGCTGCAAATGATAATATGATAAAATGTAATATCTGCGTGCAGACCGCACAGTCCACAATGCAATGCTTTACACACCATCAGTAAACCCTACTTGTTGCATTTCCATTAATATGAGCATTCTCACATAACGCAGTTACCCTGATACACCCTGATCCTAATGTATCTGACCGTAAGCTAAAGATTATCAGTACGGAGCATTTGTACCGTGCAGGTGACGTTCCTGTGCTTTGGTTTTACAGTTTTAAGCTGCAGTGAGAATTTGGAGTTTCTGCAGCGAGGTACATTGGTTTCCACAGGGAAACATCGGGGTGTAGAGATGGATCTTGATCCAGGCACCAACAGGCTAAAGCTTTAGGCTGTCCCAGGATGCACTGGGGCCTCCTCTACAACCACGCCTCCAGGCACTGTGAGCTCAGTTTCGAGTTGGTGCCTGCAGAGCAGGATAACTAACGGGGCTGCACTGGGCAGCTCTGAAAAAAGTGTTCTAAGAAGACTTCAAGGGCCGCAACACTTGCATGTCAGGGTGACATCCTGTGCTGCGGCTCCGTCACCTCCCCAGCGGCGTCGCATACTCCCGCAGCTCAGTTCCCGGGTACTTGCAGCAGAGACGCTCCGCATTGGTACACGGTCGCAGACACTCTCCTGGTTTGTGTGGCTGCTATGGGGAGGAGGTAAGAGGGTCCCCCAGGCGGGACCTGCTACTAAATCGCGTTCCTGTCGCAGTCTAGGGAGACGGACTGTGACGCTGGCGTGGACACTGTTAAGGGCAGGGACCCCACTATATCCACCAGGGCATAGGAGTACAGGTCGGGTGTACGAACGCCCAGTTTAATAAGACTCTGTAGTACCAGGCCATGAGGACCAGCATAGGGGAGTCGGCGCTTGACTGGTAGCCCCTCCCCCGGCCCAGGGCGCCATCTCCGAGCAGATTTTCCCGCCCTGGAGCTTCCTTCCACCATTTTCTGAGCCTAGTTGTGGCTAGTCTCCGGGACTGCAGGGCAAGGTCTCCCTTGTAGAGCCGCCTGTATACAGCACTGTGACTTTACAAACACTTAAGTATTCTACATGTCTATATACAGACAGCATTAGTTAAGAACAAGTGTACCTGTGCCAGAATATTTTTCAGATATATACCTCCGGTCTAGGACCACGCTGTGTGATATTATATATATATATATATATATATATATATAATATGTATATATAATATGTATAGTATTCAGGGCCGGTTCCGGGGCTTCTGGCGCCCCGGGCGGCATTAGGGGGCGTGGCTTCGTACAGGGGGCGCGGTCATTTACGCCCCCTGTACAGACTGAAATGATGTGCGGTGCGCGATGACGTCATTGCGCACCGCACAGCAAAGGTCCTCTCCACGAAGGGAAACTAGACGCGTACGCGTCTAGTTTCCCTTCCCAGCGGCAGTGGGGGGGGGCAGCGGCCAGCGGCAGCAGGGGGGCAGCGGGAGGCACACAGCAGCAGCGGATCTTGCCCTGGTGCGGCGCCCTCCGGATGGCGCCCTGCGCCCTCCGGAAGGCGGCGCCCCGGGCAAAAGTCCTGCTTGCCCGTGGCAAGATCCGCTACTGATAGTATTGTATACTAGTCCAGTGCAGTTTTATTGTCATACTAATAACTATCTGCATTGTCGCTGTGACTGTGTGTGCCTGTATCTGCTGTGTGGATTTCACTTTCAGTGTTTCCCAGATATATCTATCGCTATATTCTGTACCCTAAGGGACTAGGTGTGTCTGGGTCTTATATATAGTGCGTCACAGAATTTACCTATTTCGTGTATTCTACTGTGTACTCAGTCACATAATACCGGATTTATTCGCAGGTGTTGTGTACTGGGGACTCAGTCACATACTAAAGAATTTATTCGCAGGTATTGTACTCTGTCTGGCTTTATCGTATTCATATGCTCTGTTGTTGCATTTACTGAAATGTCTAACAAGAAGGGCAGTAAGTCCGGGGACGCTCCTGCATCATGCAGGGCATGCAGCCAGGATTTACCTGAGGGGGAAGTTTTATATGATGGTCTGTGTACTGTGTGCCATACCTCTCCCAGTCAGTCCGCAGCTCCTGCAGCCAATCAGGAGCCACCCTGGGCTACGTTCTCATCCCTGTTGGGTACTCTGGTGGACCGCCTTACGCCTACTATGGGACCTCCTGTGCCAATACAGCCACAAATTGTCCCTATGGTTAATCCGCCTTGGGTGGATAATTTGTCTAACCAGTTGCAGCAATTAAATCAATCTTTGGTTAGACATAAATCTGCTATAGGTCACACTCGTGTTCCTTGGTCATCTAAGCGGGCTGCTTCCTCCTCACAATCCACGTATCTCTCAGAAGTTCCTGAGCAGACTATCCCGTCAGTCACTGAATCAGATGCTTCTGACGAGGAATCTCCTTTACCGGTTGATGTCCCTGACCTAGTGGTTGTAGTGGTCCTACAAATCTCTGATGATGATGAGGATTCCACTACGGTGTCTAAGAAACCTGACAAGTTTAAACGTCAGAAGGTAGCTAAAAAAAAATTACCACATTCTGACCATTTAGTGGACATACGACAAGAACCCTGGTCTGATCCAGGGAAAGAATTCCCCCTGCCTAAACGGGCCTTAGCTCGATATCCTCTCCCTGCAGAGTTATGTAACAAGTGGGAAAATTCACCGCCGGTGGATTACCATGTCACCCGTCTAGTGGTATCGTCTACTCTGCCTGTCACTACTGTCACCTCACTAAAGGAAACAGCAGATAAACGTGTCTCTTTACTCTCTTACAGGGGGATCCGGTCTGAAGATCGACAGAGTCTAGGTCGACAATGTTTAGGTCGACCACTATAGGTCGACAGTCACTAGGTCAACATGGATGGAAGGTCGACAGGGTTTCTAGGTCGACAGGTCTAAAGGTCGACATGAGTTTTTCACATTTTTTATTTTTTATTTTTTCATACTTAACGATCCACGTGGACTACGATTGGAACGGTAAAGTGTACCGAGCGAAGCGGTAGCGGAGCGAAGGCACCATGCCCGAAGCATGGCGAGCGAAGCGAGCCATGCGAGGGGACGCGGTGCACTAATTTGGGATCCCGGTCACTTTACGAAGAAAACGACACACACACAAAAAAATCCTCATGTCGACCTTTAGACCTGTCGACCTAGCACATGTCGACCTAGAAACCCTGTCGGCCTTCCATCCATGTCGACCTAGTGACTGTCGACCTATAGTGGTCGCCCTAAACATTGTCGACCTAGATACTGTCGATAAAACGAACCACACCCCTTACAGGTGCTGTACATAGACCCACTATTGCAGCCTCCTGGGCTGCAAAAGGTATTGAAGCATGGGTCCAGGCATTAGAGGAAGAGCTGCCCGAGGATATATCTGACAAGGCCAGACAATACCTGTCTCACATTACCACCGCCGCCTGTTACATTCAGGAGGGGTCCTCTGAGGCAGGTGTGTTGGTGGCTAAAGGCGTCGACTACGTCTATCCTGGCTCAGCGTATTCTGTGGTTGAGGTCATTGAAGGTGGACCTGGACTCCAAAAAGATGTTGGAGTTATTCCTTTTTGAAGGGAGAGGACCTACATAAAATTGTGTCTTATTTAGAAGCTGCTAAAACGGTATTTCTCCCAAATTCTACTCCCTCTACACAGAGGGCAAAAGGTACTACTTTTCGTTCCTTTCGGCCTCAGGGGAAAGTAAAAGGTCAGGCATACCCGAGACAGTCTATGCTACCAAAACCACAAAGCCCAAGGCAAAGCAGTCCTGGGCGGCCCGCCAGCCTACTTCTAAACAAGACAAGCCTGCCGCATGACGGGGCGGGCCTCCCCCTGGCGGATCCCAGGGTGGGAGGCCGACTTCTACAGTTCACCCAGGTCTGGTTAAAGACCACTTTAGACGCATGGGCGCGGGAAGTCGTCTCTCACAGGTACACAGTCTCCTTCAAGAGATGTCCCCTCTCGCCAGTTTTGCACCACGGTTATCCCTTTGGATCCATTAAAAGCGCAAGCTCTACAATTGGTTGTGAGTTCCCTCCTGGATACAGGAGTGGTGGTGCCGGTACCTCTGTCCCAGAGAGGCGGAGGATTCTACTTGACCCTGTTTCTAGTTCCGAAACCCAATGAGTCTTTCCGGCCTATACTCAACCTCAAATCACTAAACAAGTTTGTGAGAGTGTCCAAGTTCCGTATGGAAACTCTGCGCTCAGTTGTACTGGGCGTGGAACCCGGAGACTATATGGTATCCCTGGATATACAGGATGCATACCTGCATATACCTATTGCTATGTCGCATCAGCAATATCTGCGGTTTGCTATTGGCAACATCCACTATCAGTTTCAGGCCCTGCCATTTGGACTGGCTACGGCCCCTCGGATCTTCACCAAGTTTATGGTGGTGATGACGGCTCATCTCCGTCGCCAGGGAGTCAGGATCCTGCTGTATCTGGACGACTTGCTGATTCTGGCAAACTCCCACGATGTCCTTCTCAGTCATCTAAAACTAATGGCAAGCTTCCTACAAGCCCACGGGTGGCTCATCAATTGGAAGAAGTCCTCGCTGGTCCCAGCTCAATCATGGTGCACCTGGGGGCACTACTGGACACACACAGTCAACGGCTGTTTCTGTCTCCAGAGAAGGTCCTGAAGCTTCAGGACAGGATAAGATGCTTCCTTTGTCGCCCCAGAGTGTCGATACACTCGGCGATGCAAGTACTTAGCCTGCTGGTGTCGGCATTCAACATGGTGGAGTACGCTTAATTTCATTCCTGCCCTCTGCAGAAGTTAATCCTTTCCAAATGGGACAGCCTACATAATCGGATCAGGTCTCACATGATCACTTTGACTCTGGAGCTTCGTCTGTCGCTCACCTGGTGGCTTCAGGGCCAGCAATTAAGCAAGGGCTGTCCCTTCTGGTTCCCCGACTGGGTCCAGCTGACTACGGATGCCATTCTGAGTGGATGGGGTGCGTTGTTGGAGCAACACTCCTTACAGGGTCAGTGGACCAAGGAGCAATCACTCCTCCCGATAAACATTCTGGAGTTGCGGGCAGTGTTCATTGTGTTGTCTCTCGCCCTACCTCTAGTACAGAACAGACCTGTTCAAGTATGGTCAGACAACACCACCACGGTGGCATACATAAACCATCAAGGTGGCACTCGGAGCCGCATGGCAATGTTGGAAGTGTCAAAAATCCTTCATTGGGCGGAACGCCATCTGCCAGCAATATCGGCAGTGTTCATTCTGGGTGTCCTCAACTGTTAAGTGGACTTCCTCAGTCACCAGGACGTGCACGTCGGAGAGTGGAGCCTTCATCCGGAAGTCTTTCAACTCCTAGTGGACAAGTGGGGCCTACCAGATGTAGTCCTGATGGCATCTCGAAACAATCACAAAGTTCCGGTCTTCGGATCAAGAACAAGGGATCCTCAAGCAGCGTTCGTGGATGCACTAGCAATCCAATGGACCTTTCGGCTGCCCTACGTGTTCCCTCCAGTGTCACTCCTTCCCAGGGTACTACGGAAGTTCAAACAAGAAGGAGGAATACTACTTCTAGTCGCTCCAACGTGGCCCAGACGGCATTGGTTCTTAGACCTGCAGGGTCTCTCGACAGAGCGTCCTCTTCTTCTTCCTCCATCGCTCAGACCTCCTCGTATAGGGCCTTTGTGTCTACTCAGACCTGGCCAGACCGGCTATGACGGCATGGCTCTTGAAGCATCGCTCCTCAGGACTAAAAGATTCTCCGAGGCGGTTATCCAAACTATGTTGAAAGCCTGCAAACCGGCATCTACCCGGATTTATTACAGGGTCTTGAATTCTTACTTCTCCTGGTGTGCTGATAAGAATTATGATGCCTACAGATTCAGAACTTTCAGAATTCTGACTTTTCTACAACAAGGCTTGGATTCAGGCCTTCGTCTGGCCTCCCTCAAGGTTCATATATCTGCCTTGTCGGTTTGGTTTCAGAGGAAAATTGCGTCTATACCTGACGTTCATACATTCACTCAGGGTGTTTTGTGGATTAAGCCTCCCTATGTCCCTCCTGTGGCACCATGGGATCTATCTGTTGTCCTGAATGCCCTGCAAGAGTCTCCATTTGAACCTCTTGAGTCAGTGGACCTTAAATGGCTTACGGCTAAGGTCCTGTTCTTACTGGCTATTGCCTCGGCTAGGAGGGTGTCGGACCTAGGCACTTTGTCTTGTCGGTCACCCTTTCTGATATTTCACCGTGACCGAGCAGTTCTTAGAACTCGCCCTGCTTATTTACCTAAGGTGGTGTCTTCTTTTCACCTTAACCAAGAGATTGTGGTTCCGGCCCTCACCTCTTCTGATTTGTCCTCCAAAGAGAGGTCTTTGGATGTGGTACGGGCTCTCCGTATGTATGTATGTATATATATATATATATATGTAGAGAGAACTGCTTCTATCAGGAGGTCAGATACCCTTTTTGTACGGTTTGGTTTCCACAAACGTGGCTGGTCTGCGAATAAGCAAACCATGGCCAGATGAATTAGAATAGTGATTGCACAGGCTTATGCGCAGGCTGGACTTCCAGCTCCTGCTGCTATTAAAGCCCATTCTACTCGGACTGTTGGACCTTCTTGGGCAGCCTGCCGTGGCAAGTCTGCAGAACAATTGTGCAAGGCGGCTACATGGTCCTCTGTGAACACATTCATTAGGTTCTATGCCTTTGATACTTTCGCCTCCCAGGATGCTTCCTTTGGACGCCGGGTTCTCATGCCCGCTACGGCGCGTACCCTCCCATGAGGAACTGCTTTAGGACATCCCCAATGTTTCCCTGTGGAAACCAATGTACCTCGCTGCAGAAAGGGAGATTTATGGTAGACTTACCATGGTTAAATCTCTTTCTGCGAGGTACATTGGTTCCACAGGGCGCCCACCCTGACGCACCTAGCTTCTATGGGTTTGTATGGCATTAGCCACTGGTACCGTCTCCTGTCATGAGATTGTGGTTCTATGTGACTAACATCTGCCTTCTCTTTTACCTGCTCCTGCATTGGACTGGTTAACAAAACTGAGCTCACAGTGCCTGGAGGCGGGGTTATAGAGGAGGCCCCAATGCGTCCTGGGACAGCCTAACGCTTTAACCTGTTGGTGTCTGGATCAAGATCCATCTCTACCCCCCGATGTTTCCCTGTGGAACTAATGTACCTCGCAGAGAGAGATTTAACAATGGTAAGTCTACCATAAATCTCCTTTTTCTAATGGAAATAAACTGCACATTTCTAAAAACATCATTATAAGGCCAATAGTCGGCACCCAGTTCCTTGATTTCTTTCCAGACTATTTCTAGGGAGAAATGTATCAAGCTCTGGTTTGCAAGTCACATGCAGTTTGGAGCCTGAATTCTCAAACCTCTTTATTTTTGGGGGCGGTTTGTGAACACCAAAGCCGCGTGGGGCTGTCCAACTACAGGAAAAGCATTTTACTTTCAGACTGGCTAAACAGCTCATATTGTTTTATGATTAATGATAATTTTTGAGGAAGGTATAATTAATGAAGAGAGGTAATATTGTGTGGTTGTCCTTGGGATGCTCTTTGTATTGTATGAATTATTATTATAAATAACCTTATATAAACAAAGTCATAGGGCGGGATTCAAATCTTTTATCGCCCCCGATCTGTCAAAAGTGACAGAAGATCGCGGGCCGATATTCTAATGACCCCCGTTTTCACGCTGATCTCGCCCATAAGAGCCGGGTTTAGCCGCGTAAAGCAGCTAAACCCTGACTAAAGACATGGGCACGATCGTGAAAAGTCCCGTTTGGGCGTCCAAACGGGTCACTTTTCACGCATTTCGTGGCGAGCTGAAATGCTGATATCGCGACCATCGGCAGTAACATTTGAATACTGCCGGCGGGCACGATGGGGGCAGGAGCGGGCAGAAAAGATTTGAATCCCGCCCATTGAATACCAAATGAAATCATAGCTGGGATGGTGGAGCTAAGGGGAGGGATGAAACGATAGAAGGGATCATCCTGCTTGCTAAAGCTTAAATTATAAAAAGAAAGAAGTTAAAGAGGAGGAAAAGGCTCTCTGTATTGTATAGCAGTCATATGGATTCTCTCTGTATTGTATGGTGGCCACATTGAAGTTCTTTGTATTGAATGGCGTCCACTGGGCGCTCTTTTTGCTGTTTGGCAGCCACTGAGGTGCTTTCTGTATTGTATTGGCGGCAACTAGGATGCTCCCTGTATTGTATGGCGGTGACTGGGATGATGTCTGTTCGAATGACAAACACAAAGATCATCTCTATTTTTATGGTGGCCACTAGAATGCTTTCTGTATTGGTCTAGTATGACCACCTACTCTTTTTTATGCATGATGACACTATGGGCCTAATTCAGACCTGATCGCATCAGCAAAATCTTTCTCTAATTGGGAAAACCATGCTGCACTGCAGGTGGGGCAGATATAACAAAGTTGGTAGGCTGAGGCTCCTGCGCACGCCAAACCTGAAGCATCTGGTTACTCCACTGATCAACCGGTATGTCCGAATGTGAGGCCACCACCACTGCACCTAGAAATGGTGTCTTCTCCGCCCCTGGCCATGTACGACTCCTCCTCAGTGTCCTTATGATGCTGTGCGATGACAGAGAATCTGACATGCGCAGTAGGCATTTGAGGACGCTGAGAGAGGTCTGTCAGGGCGCTATTTTTTACAGCAGCAGAGCGAACCAGCGCGGTGGAGTCCCTGTGCCTGTCCTGAGTCTGCCTGTCCTGGCCTGCCGCTGCCACCTGGGTGTCCTGACCTGAGTCTCAGCAAGCCTGAGGTGTGCGGAGGCTGTGAGTGACTGTGTGAGCATAGTATTATAATTTCTGGGGGTCTACCGCCCAGTGGTGGGGGAGATCTGGTCAGACAGAGACATCATGTGGTCATGTGGTGATGTGGAGCCGTATTATTGGGGGAGAGGGGGCTGCAGTGCAGGCAGCAGCATGTAGTTACTATGGGGCTGTCTGGTCTGACGTGCATATTATTGGGGGAGAGGGGACTGGAGGCTGGAGCATGTCATTATTACTGGGGGGCTGTCTGTGTCTGGTCTGGACCTGGTGCATAATATTTGGGGGGTGGGGGGCTCGCTGGAGAATACTATCTATTACTGAGGCATTTGGGCTGTCTGTTGCATAATATAGGGGAGGAGCATATGGAATTATATATACTGGGGGGGAGCTGTCTGGTGCATTTTATTACTGGGGCTGTCTGGTGCATAATATGGGGGAGGAGCATATAGGATCATATATCCTGGGAGGAGCAGTTTGGTGCATTTTATTACTGTGGCTGTCTGGTGCATAATATGGGGGAGGAGCATATAGGATCATATATACTTGGGGAGGGCTGTCTGGTGCATTTTATTATGGGGCTGTCTGGACTGAATGCATATTAGCATTTTTTTCAATATTTGTTGAAAATGGGAGGGGCAGACCTAAGTGGGAGGGGTTCGTATTCTTAAACCGCCTACCCCCATACCCCCAAAAGTAAAGTCTAGATCTGCCACTGCCTCCAACTGTGCATGCTCTGCTCTAAGATACCTTATCACAGTGAGGAAGTCTTTGCAAAGTGATTGAGAGTCAGGGACCGGTTGTGGGCGGTTACAGGGAATGGCAGGTGTGTTGTGACCTGTTTTGGGGCGTGTCTCAGGCTGTGACTACTGTCCCATACAGAGATAAAATGGCGCCTGCGCATAGAGCATTTTAAATCCACATAATCACATTATCACCTCCACAATCTACTCCATGTTATTCATGTGTCAGAATGATCTCACAAGCATATCTCCTAACATGCTGTGAAAATCAGGACAAGGACACCCCCTGATCTTTTCACCCATGTCCCAGTAGCAGATACAAAATTTCTTTTGGGGTGTTGGGGGTGAATTTGCAGAGACCACCCCCGTTCTCCTAATCTCTGTTGGTTTAAAAATCAGACTCAAGATCTGCGGGAGGGTGACGCCATTAAATGACTTACCCCTCCTGCGGTCCCATCCTGCCTCTTTACGGACTGTACGGGACATTATAAAGCATCCTGCACTCTGATTTGTTGTTAGTTCCAGTCAGTCACCAATCAGAGTGTTGAGACCTCCCACTGTACTGATCAATCACCAATCAGAGTGTTGAGACCTCCCACTGTACTGATCAGTCACCAATCAGAGTGGTGAGAACTCCCACTGTACCTGATCAGCCACCAATCAGAGTGGTGAGAACTCCCACTGTACTGTCACCCGCCATTCAGTGTATTACTGGGTATGAACGCTGTATGGCTGTGACTGAGAAGCAGGAAAAGGATACTGACCGGCTATTCAGAATGGGGTAGATGTATTAAGCCTGGAGAAATGATAAAGCAGTGATCAGCGCAAGGTGATAACACACCAGCCAATCGGCTCCTGTCCATTTTCAAATCCGTAAATATTGGCTGGTGCGTTATCACCTTGCGCTTATCACTTCTTTAGCCCTTCTCCAGGTTAATACATCTGCTCCAATGTGTTTAAAACATGGGGGCTGATTTATCAATTAGTTTTATCATAAGCAACGAGTTTTAACACTCGATGCGTACGATAAATTTTGAGCCAGCCAATCAGCTCCCAACTGTCATATGTTTGAAAAATAACAGTTGGGAGCTGTTTGGCCGAAGCACCATTTATCACACGTAAGGAGTTTTGAAAAACTCAAACCCAGCCTGTATCATGCCCTGATTGGCTGGTACTTTGTCTCTATCCAAGGACGGCCACACCAAAAACATTGAAACTGAAGCGCCCTGAGGGGTGGATGCCGCCTTGCACGCCAGGCCCCAGCCTGAGTAGGGAGCTGCAAGGAGCAAGTCCGACATCACTGGGGACGTTCAGTGACTTCTATAGAGGTTAATGGTGGTCATTCCGAGTTGATCGCTAGCTGCATTCGTTCGCTGTGCAGCGATTAGGCAAAAAATGGGCACGCGCAACGTACTATTACAACGGCCGATGTAATTTCACACAGGGCCTAGCGAAGCTTTTCAGTCGCACTGCTGGCCGCAGAGTGATTGACATGAAGTGGGCGTTTCTGGGTGTCAGCTGACCGTTTTCAGGGAGTGTTCGGAAAAACGCAGGCGTGCCAGGAAAAACGCAGGCGTGGCCGGGTGAACGCAGGGCGTGTTCGTGACATCAAAACAGGAACTGAACAGTCTGAAGTGATCGCAAGCGCTGAGTAGGTCTGGAGCTGCTCTGAAACTGCACAAAAATATTTTGTAGCCGCTCTGCGATCCTTTCGTTCGCACTTTTGATAAGCTAAAATACACTCCCAGTGGGAGGCGGCATTGCGTTTGCACGGCTGCTAAAAGCAGCTAGCGAGCGATCAACTTGGAATGACCCCCATTGTCCAGTTCTGCGGGTCAAATCCTGACCGGGAGCAGACGAAGGGGAGTCTGATGAACCGGTTTGCGGACAGGCAGCGCAGTAAGATAGTACGGAGCTGTGTCTGGCACATACATCCCCCTGTATTAGGCACAATTAAGAAACGTTTTGAGGTTGGGTCGGCTGCTGAGGAAATGGGACTAAGTGAAGGCTAATGTGAAACGGTCACAAGTTTAATCCACCAACCACTTCCTCTCTGGACACTTAGCGGGATCAGGAGTTAATGCGCTTCTGCCATTTTCTGAGTCGTTCCTGTCATTCCCCCCCCCCCCCCCGCGCTAATAACTGATTGAAGCTTAATACCAACCACAAGTTACAGAGAGAAACGCGGCTCATTTACATTAATCACTTGTAATTTGTGGTGTTGACATAGCTGATTACATTGTGATACAACACTGGGAGAAGCAGAGCGACAATCACAGTTTCAGTGAAATTGATTTTATAGCAACCGCGCATTGTTATTTAAATCTCACTTATTCGTACGAAGGGCCTAATTCAGATCCGATCGCTGCTGTGCGTTTTCGTGCAGCAGGCGATCAGATCCGAACTGCGCGGCGCATCGGACGGCTACAATGGGCATCGACGGTCAGCGACGGGACGGTGCGAAGGATCCATTCACACGGGCGATCGTTAGGTGATTGACATGAAGAGGCCGTTTGTGGGTGGCAACTGAGCGTTTTCAGGGAGCGTCCGGAAAAACGCAGGCGGGCTCAAGCGTTTTCAGGGAGGGTGTGTGACGTCCGCTCTGGCCCCGATCAGCACAGGAAGAGTAAGTTCTGGACTGCGCAGAGACTGCACAAAATCATTTTTCTGCAGCTCCGCTACACATGCGATCGCACACTTACACAGCGATTTTACCCTCCCCCTGTAGGCGGCGACTATCCGATCGCAGGGCAGCAAAAAAACGCAGCCCAGCGATCAGATGTAAATTAGGCCCTAAGCACATAGGTACACAGATCTTTGTATTTTAGTGGTGCACAAATCATAGAATGCTGCACATACAGTACAATACATTGCAGGACATGGGAACCAGCCCTCTCTGTCCCCTGGTACTGTAGCAGGTTCAGATGCGGATTCACGTGACACTGACTTATGACGGTGGAGATCTCGCTTACAAGTGCTCGCTGCCCCATAGTGGTTTCAGACTGGGGTGCTTAATTGCGCACGTTGGATGCCATACTGTGACGTAGATTCTGCACCTAGCACAGGGCTGGTATGTAATAACGACTAAATTCTCCTTCTCTCCGGGAAGACCCGGAGCTGACGCTGCTGAACTGGGCGGGGTGGACTTTTTGCGTGTGAAGCGTATAAAGTTTTCTTAGAATTAGGGGGGTCATTCCAAGTTGATCGTAGCTGTGCTAAATTTAGCACAGCTACGATCTTCTTCCCTGACATGTGGGGGGACGACCAGCACAGGGCTAGCCCGCCCCGCATGTCAGTCCGGCCCCCCCTCGCTGAAGTGCAAAGGCATTACACAGCGGCGATGCCTTTGCACTTCATGAGTAGCTCCCGGCCAGCGCAGCTTTAGTGTGCTGGCCGGGAACTACTCCTTGCTCCCCGGCCCGCAGCGGCGGCGTGTGACGTCACGCAGCCGCTGCGGCCCGCCCCCCGTTTGGTTTGGCCACGCCCCCTCCCGCCCAGCGATCGCTTCTGCCTGTCAATCAGGCAGAGGCGATCGCATCCCTGCTACAGCTTTCGGCTGTCTGACATTTGCCGGCGCACTACTGCGCATGCGCAGCAGGGACCCGTTCGCTCGGCTGCGTTAAAATGCAGCAAGCGAACGGGTCAGAATGACCCCCAATATCACAAGTGCAGCCCCATAGACCCGCCATTCCTGCCACTGTTCTTCCCATCCTGCCCACTTCACTAGTGGGGCACAGAGAGAAGTATGGGCTGGTGCACATCCTAGCTGTGCTTCCGATGCCTGCGTTGTCCGGACCGTGCCCCCCAACGCCGCTGCAGCGCCGCCCCAAGGCTGCCGACACTCCCCCGACCTCTCCGCGACCGCCTCTGCCTGTCAGTTAGGCACCAGTGAGATGCCTTTGCATATAACCGTGTGCGCACGCTCAGCGCGGCTTTTGTGCGTGCCCACACGACACAGGGCTTCAGCCTGCGCTCACTGCCGCTGCAGCAACCAGGTCTGAATTAGGCCCAGGATCTCCATACGGTGACCACCCGCAGCTGCACGCGCAGCACTTACAACATCTGGCAGCTTATTGTGAGGCCCAACAAGCGGAGATGGCCTGCCAAGCAGCGCGGTATCACTGGAAATGATTATGAAACAGAATTGTGCAGACACTTTCCATCAGCATAATAAAATGTGTCCGCTTGTATATTGTGTGTCCATCTACTACGTACAGGCGCGCAGAGCTGATTCCCCACATTACACAGTTTCCTGGATACAACGTCCATGTTTCCTGGTCCCTTGAACAATTGTGGGGTTGGCTCTATGTATTGTACCAGTAACAGAGCCTGCATCACGTACTATCAGCTTATGGCACATTCACTTTTATTCCCCAACCTGTTTGTACAGTGCAGGATGTCCGGGTGGCCGAGGGCTAAACGTACTAAGAAAAGCGCAGCTGTAATCCCTAAAACCTCGCAGGCCGCATGGGCTGCAGATTGTACATACAGTATCACCAATGCAAGACTTCAGTGGTGCGACTGATTGGTACTTTATCTCTCTCTCTCTACTTTATCTCACTCCAATGTTTGATGCATCTCCCCCCGAGTCACTTCCTCACATTAGTTATTGCTCATCTCTCAGCCACAGAGATGTTCCATCACTGATAGGCCAGAATGGTAAGGAGGCGGCTAGGGCAGGAGGTGCGGGTCGGTAAAGGTGGGTACACACCGATAGATATATCTGCAGATCAATTGATCGGCAGATATATCTATGGACGGATCGGGCAATGTGCTGAGCATACACACTGCCCGATCCATCGGGACTGATGTCATGAACTGTCATCAACTGTCAATCACCGCCGGCCGCCGCAGCATGTGTACGGGCGGCAGGCTGGTTGCCCGTACACACACAGCGATGAGCCAATATATCGGTAGATATATTGGCCGTCGGCTTTGCTGCGGGGCTGACGCAATATGTCTGTGAACGACGGGATTCACAGACATATCGCCCGTACACACTGGCCGACGGACCTGCAGTATATCGGCCATTCAATAGAACGGCTGATATATTGGCCAGTGTGTACCCACCTTTAGACAGCAGCGCTGGGGACAGCTGTATAGTCATTGTGGTGCCGTATAAATAACAAATAATTCCAAATTCCTACCCATAAACCTTTCTGCCGGGAGATCCCGGAGGGTGAGGAGTTTTTGGGGAGTGGTGAATTGGAGCCTACAGTATATAAGTGTGCTCATCGGACTGAAGCCTCTAGGTTAGCATACAATGTACATTAAATTACTAATCCGTTTAAATAGAGGCGCAAGTAACTGTAGCTGGTTTCAAAGAATTTTAAAGGAAATACAAAAATTGTGATGCCTTTTATATTTCTTCCAAATCATATTCCCACCTGGAAATATAGTCACCCGCAGCCGGATCACATAGGCCCTCCGTGTAATTCCCGTGCCGCAGACTTACCAGATGCCGCAATATGGAGGCGAAGGAAAGAGACGCGCATTTCAGAATAAAGATTTTCATTTGTATTTTTCCACAACGCACGACACATTAATGGGGGTCATTCCGAGTTGATCGCTAGCCGCATTCGTTCGCTGTGCAGCGATGAGGCAAAAAGACAGCACTTCTGCGCATGCGTATGCGGCGCAATGTGCACGCGCAGCGTATTATTACAACGGCCGATGTAGTTTCACACAGGGTCTAGCAAAGCTTTTCAGTCGCACTGCTGGCTGCAGAGTGATTGACATTAAGTGGGCGTTTCTGGGTGTCAACTGACCGTTTTCAGGGAGTGTTCGAAAAAACACAGGCGTGCCAGGAAAAACGCAGGCGTGGCTCGACGAACGCAGGGCGTGTTTGCGACGTCAAAACAGGAACTGAACAGTCTGAAGTCATCGCAAGCGCTGAGTAGGTATTGGGCTACTCTAAAACTGCACAACAAAAACTTTGCCGCCGCTCTGCGATCCTTTCGTTCGCACTTCTGCTAAGCTAAAATACACTCCCAGTGGGAGGCGGCATAGCGTTTGCACGGCTGCTAAAAACAGCTAGCGAGCGATTAACTCGGAATGACCCCCAATGTCCGTTAGAAAACACAGAACCTGAGTAATGACTAGACGCCATTGTATTCAGGTCACTACGCCAAATAACCTCAGAATAAAGTTATGTTTCAAAATATTTTCAACAATATAAAAAAAAAAATCGATATTACGTATTATTGTTTTTTTGTTTTGTAGAATGAGAAGGTGTGAAAGGAGTGTGCTAATGGCTGACGAGGGGACATCCCTGATCCACGCACTTCGATCACTCTGGATGCTGCAGACACAATAATAGCTTAGGAGACCCCCCGGTCATCCGCTGCTCCTTATACACCAGGGACAACGCTGTTTATGCCAATTTATCAAGGACGGCGGCATCTTCTGGAGAGCAGGCTGTTCTCCACCTCAAGATGGCGGTAGAAAATCCCTTTGTTGTGCAAATGAAGCATTTTTCCATTTAGAAGAGATTTTTGTAGAATCTGCGCTGGCGGCCTGAGGTGGGGGTTCTAGAGCAGTGCGCACGTGGAACTCGGGCCTGGCCTGCGCGGAAGGACCCTGACTGAAAATAGCACTGATAGAAGATGTACCCAATAACAGACCTTTTGCTCTGCGCCCATTAAATGGCGTGGCGTTCAGGTGGGAGACTTCAGTGGCCCTAATGATAAGGTCACTGAAGATAGGGAATATATGACGTGTTATTACAATAGCACAGTACCACCTGACTGCCCTGTATGTAGGGGAGGGTGGTAGTGCGGGAATTGTGCTGAAACAGAGTTGCAATAACACTTTTACTGTGCAGACCCCCTAAGACAAATAAAGATATTTTCTCTTACGTCCTAGAGGATGCTGGGGACTCCGTAAGGACCATGGGGATAGACGGGCTCCGCAGGAGACATGGGCACTAAAAAGAACTTTAGATATGGGTGTGCACTGGCTCCTCCCTCTATGCCCCTCCTCCAGACCCCAGTTTGATACGGTGCCCAGAGGAGACTGGTTGCATTACAGGGAGCTCTCCTGAGTTTCCTGAAAGAAATAATTTTTGTTAGGTTTTTTATTTTCAGGGAGCACTGCTGGCAACAGGCTCCCTGCATCGTGGGACTGAGGGGAGAGAAGCAGGCCTACTTAACTGCTAGGCACTGCTTCTTAGGCTACTGGACACCATTAGCTCCAGAGGGAGTCGGAACGCAGGTCTCTCCTAGCTGTTCGTCCCGGAGCCGCGCCGCCGTCCTCCTCACAGAGCCGGAAGATAGAAGCCGGGTGAGTATAAGAAGAAAGAAGACTTCAAAGGCGGCAGAAGACTTCGGATCTTCACTGAGGTAACGCGCAGCGTTACCGCTGCGTGTCATTGCACCCACACAACACACACACGGCAGGCACTGTAAGGGTGCAGGGCGCAGGGGGGGGCGCCCTGGGCAGCAATTTAAACCTCTGCTCTGGCAAAATTAGGACATATATGGGCTCTGCACTATATATCTGAGATCCCCCGCCAGTTTTTAAAAGTAATCAAGCGGGACCGAAGCCCGCCGCTGAGGGGGCGGAGCTTGATCCTCAGCACTCACCAGCGCCATTTTCTCCACAGCACACCGCTGAGAAGCTGGCTCCCCGGACTCTCCCCTGCTGAACACGGTGACAGAGGGTTTGAAAGAAGGGGGGGGGGGGAGCACATAATTTGGCGCAGTATTATATATATTTGTAATAAAAGCGCTATCTAGGTAATTTCTTTCCCTGGGTCATTGGCACTGGGTGTGTGCTGGCATAATCTCTCTCTCTGTCTCTCCAAAGGGCCTTGTGAGGGAACTGTCTCCAGATAGAGAATTCCCTGAGTGTGTGGTGTGTCGGTACGCGTGTGTCGGCATGTCTGAAGCGGAAGGCTCTTCTAGGGAGGAGGTGGAGCAAATGAGTGTGGTGTCTCCGTCGGCAACGCCGACACCTGACTGGTTGGATATGTGGAATGTTTTAAATGCAAATGTGAATTTATTGCACAAAAGGTTGGACAAAGCTGAGTCCAGGGAATGTACAGGGAGTTTAGCCCTGCCTTTCATTATGTCACAGGGACCTTCGGGGTCTCAAAAGAGCCCACTATCCCAAATAGTAGACACTGATACCGACACGGATTCTGACTCCAGTGTCGACTATGATGATGCAAAGTTGCAGCCAAAATTGGCTAAAAGTATTCATTATATGATTATTGCTTATCACGGATGAACCCTCTGTCACTGACACGAGGGTCCACATGTTTAAAGAAAAGAAACCTGAGGTAACCTTTCCCCCATCTCATGAGCTAAACGAATTATTTGAAAAGGCTTGGGAATCTCCAGATAAAAAAATGCAGATTCCCAAAAGGATTCTTATGGCGTATCCTTTCCCGACTAAGGACAGGATACGGTGGGAATCCTCCCCGAGGGTGGACAAAGCGTTGACACGCTTATCCAAAAAGGTAGCGCTGCCATCTCAAGATACGGCAACCCTCAAGGATTCGGCGGATCGCAGGCAGGAGACTACCTTGAAGTTTATTTACACACACACTGGTACCTTACTCAGACCGGCGATAGCGTCGGCTTGGGTTTGTAGCGCTGTAGCAGCGTGGACAGATACCTTATCTGCGGATATAGATACGCTGGATAAGGAAACCATTTTATTGACCCTGGGTCATATTAAAGATGCTGTCTATATATGAGAGATGCTCAGAGAGACATTGGCCTTCTGGGTTCCAGAGCCAACGCTATGGCGATTTCGGCTAGACGAGCCCTATGGACCCGACAATGGACGGGCGATGCCGACTCGAAGAGGCATATGGAGGTTTTACCTTACAAGGGTGAGGAATTGTTTGGGGAAGGTCTCACGGACCTAGTTTTCACGGCTACGGCTGGTAAATCAACTTTTTTGCCTTATGTTTCCTCACAGCCTAAGAAAACGCCACATTATCAGATGCAGTCCTTTCGATCGCATAAACCCAAGAGAGTGCGGGGATCTTCCTTTCTTGCCAGAGATAAGGGCAAGGGGAAAAAGCTGCCAGCCACAGCTAGTTCCCAGGAGCAGAAGTCCTCCCCGGCCTCTACAAAATCCACCCCATGACGCTGGGGCTCCGCTGAGGGAGTCCGCCCCAGTGGGGGCACGTCTTCGACTTTTCAGCCACGTCTGGGTTCACTCACAGGTGGATCCCTGGGCAATATAAATTGTTTCCCAGGGTTACAAGCTGGAATTCGAAGAGGTGCCTCCTCGCCGGTTTTTCAAATCGGCCCTACTGGCTTCTCCCCCAGAGAGGGAGTTAGTGTTAAATGCAATTCAAAAATTGTGTCTTCAACAAGTGGTGGTCAAAGTCCCCCTGCTGCAGCAGGGGATGGGGTATTACTCAACCCTGTTTGTAGTCCCGAAACCGGACGGTTCGGTCAGGCCCATTTTGAATTTAAAATCCTTAAACCTATACTTAAAAAGGTTCAGGTTCAAGATGGAGTCGCTCAGAGCGGTCATCGCCAGCCTGGAAGGGGGGGATTATATGGTGTCCCTGGACATAAAGGATGCATACCTTCATGTCCCCATATATCCGCCTCATCAGGCGTTCCTGAGGTTTGCTGTACAGGATTGTCATTACCAATTTCAGACGTTGCCGTTTGGGCTTTCCACGGCCCCAAAGATTTTCACCAAGGTAATGGCGGAAATGATGGTGCTCCTGCGCAAGCAGGGTGTCACAATTATCCCGTACTTGGACGATCTCCTAATACAAGCGAGATCAAGAGAACAGTTGCTGAACAGCGTATCACTCTCCCTGAGGGTGTTGCAACAGCACGGCTGGATTCTCAATATCCCGAAGTCACAGTTGGTTCCAACGACTCGTTTGCCTTTCTTAGGCATGATTCTGGATACAGACCAGAAAAGGGTTTATCTTCCGATGGAAAAGGCCCAAGAACTCATGTCTTTGGTCAGGAACCTATTGAAGCCAAACAGGGTGTCGGTGCATCACTGCACTTGAGTTCTGGGAAAGATGGTGGCGACTTACGAGGCCATTCCATTCGGCAGGTTCCATGCGAGAACTTTTCAATGGGACCTTCTGCACAAGTGGTCCGGGTCACATCTACGGATTCATCAGATGTTCACCCTGTCCCCCAGGGCCAGGGTATCTCTCCTGTGGTGGCTGCAGAGTGCTCACCTTCTGGAGGGTCGCAGGTTCGGCATTCAGGACTGGGTTCTGGTAACCACGGACGCGAGCCTCCGGGGTTGGGGTGCAGTCACACAGGGAAGAAACTTCCAGGGTCTCTGGTCAAGCCAGGAGGCTTGTCTTCACATCAACGTACTGGAGTTGAGGACCATATACAACGCCCTTCGACAAGCGGAAAATCTACTTCGCGACCTACCGGTTCTGATCCAGTCAGGCAACATCATCGCAGTGGCGCATGTAAACCGCCAAGGCGGAACAAAGAGCAGAGTGGCAATGGCAGAAGCCACCAGGATTCTTTGCTGGGCGGAAAATCATGTAAGCTCCCTGACAGCAGTCTTCATTCCGGGAGTGGACAACTAGGAAGCAGACTTCCTCAGCAGACACGATCTACATCCAGGAGAGTGGGGACTTCATCAGGAAGTCTTCGCAGAGATTGCAAGTCGGTGGGGACTGCCTCAGATAGACATGATGGCGTCATGCCTCAACATGAAACTACCGAAGTATTGCGCCAGGTCGAGGGACCCTCAGGCAGTGGCGGTGGACGCCCTGGTGACACCATGGGTGTTTCAGTCGGTCTATGTGTTCCCTCCTCTACCACTCATCTCAAAGATATTGAGAATCATAAGACAAAGAGGAGTACAGACAATTCTCATTGTTCCAGATTGGCCGCGAAGGGCCTGGTATCCAGAACTGCAGGAAATGCTCACAGAAGATCCGTGGCCTCTTCCTCTCAGAGAGGACCTGTTACAACAGGGGCCCTGTCTGTTCCAAGACTTACCGCGGCTGCGTTTGACGGCAGGGCGGTTGAACGCCGGATCCTAGCGGAAAAGGGCATTCCGGATGAGGTCATTCCTACTCTGATAAAGGCTAGGAAAGACGTGACAGTGAAACATTATCACCGTATATGGCGAAAGTACGTATCTTGGTGTGAGTCCAGGAATGCTCCTCCGGAAGAATTCCATTTGGGCCGTTTCCTTCACTTCCTACAGACGGGAGTGAATTTGGGTCTAAAATTAGGCTCCATTAAGGTTCAGATTTCGGCCCTATCCATTTTCTTTCAGAAGGAATTGGCTTCTCTCCCAGAAGTCCAAACTTTTGTGAAGGGAGTGCTGCATATTCAGCCTCCTTTTGTACCTCCAGTGGCACCCTGGGACCTTAACGTGGTGTTGCGGTTCCTTAAGTCTCACTGGTTTGAACCACTTAAAACGGTGGAATTAAAATATCTCACTTGGAAAGTGGTCATGTTGTTGGCCTTGGCATCGGCAAGGCGAGTGTCGGAGTTGGCGGCTTTATCTCACAAAAGCCCCTATCTGATTTTCCGTGTGGATAGAGCAGAGTTGCGGACTCGTCCTCAATTTTTGCCCAAGGTGGTTTCTTCTTTTCATATGAACCAACCTATTGTGGTGCCTGTGGCTACACGGGACTTGGAGGATTCCTAGTCCCTTGATGTGGTCAGGGCATTGAAAATTTATGTGGCCAGAACGGCTCGGGTTAGGAAAACAGAGGCACTGCTTGTCCTGTATGCAGCCGACAAGGTTGGCGCTCCTGCTTCGAAGCAGACTATTGCTCGCTGGATCTGTAACACGATTCAGCAGGCTCATTCTACGGCTGGATTGCCGTTACTAAATTCTGTAAAGGCCCATTCCACTAGGAAGGTGGGCTCTTCTTGGGCGGCTGCCCGAGGTGTCTCGGCATTACAGTTGTGCCGAGCTGCTACTTGGTCGGGTTCAAACACCTTTGCGAAGTTCTACAAGTTTGATACCCTGGTTGATGAGGACCTCATGTTTGCTCAATCGGTGCTGCAGAGTCATCCGCACTCTCCCGCCCGTTTGGGAGCTTTGGTATAATCCCCATAGTCCTTACGGAGTCCCCAGCATCCTCTAGGACGTAAGAGAAAATAAGATTTTAAACCTACCGGTAAAACTTTTACTCCTAGTCCGTAGAGGATGCTGGGCGCCCGTCCCAGTGCGGACTACATCTGCAAGACTTGTATATAGTTTTTGCTTATTTAAGGGTTATGTTACAGTTTTGATCAGTCTCGGGCTGATGCTGTTTTGTTTCATGCTGTTAACTGGTTCGTATATTCCATGTTATACGGTGTGGATGGTGTGGGCTCGTATGAATCTTGCCCTTGGATTAACAAAAATCCTTTCCTCGTACTGTCAGTCTCCTCTGGGCACAGTTTCTCTAACTGAGGTCTGGAGGAGGCAGGGACGGATCCAGACTTTTCTTTTAGGGGGGGCGGTTTATTTATTCCTGACTCCTCCCCTACATTCATTACTCCTTCCACTTCCTGTACCAACTGTCAATTAATGCTCTAAAGAGCATAGATAGCATTGCTAGGCTGCACATGTACTTCTTATGTAGCACACACACACACTGGGCACATGTAACTACTAACACCGATGGGCGGCACACACTGCCCAAGGTGGGGGTGACGGCATGTGATGATGGCAGATGGGGCTAGGGGCCACAGGAACACGGAGGATGGGGAGGGATGTTAGTGCAGCCACACACCATCACCTGGCAGCAGCCCCCACCTCATGTAAGTGGGCGTGGCTATGACAGTTAGGAGGGGCGTTCGCCCCCCCCCCCCTTGATCCGGCCCTGGGAGGAGGGGCATAGAGGGAGGAGCCAGTGCACACCCATATCTAAAGTTCTTTTTAGTGCCCATGTCTCCTGCGGAGCCCGTCTATCCCCATGGTCCTTACGGAGTCCCCAGCATCCTCTACGGACTAGGAGAAAAAGATTTACCGGTAGGTTTAAAATCTTATTACTTATAATTCACATTACTAATGTATAAATTCCTTTGTATATTGATTGTTCATCTGTGTAAAGGTCATTAGTCTACATTCATGCTGTGATAGGGGGGTAGGGGTCCGCAGAGCGGTACCTGTATATGCCAGCGCTCCCCCACCCGCTCTGGCAGACTTGCCGTAAGGACTGTTACATGTCATTGTGACCGCTTGTATAAACTCTTATTATGCTTCTCTCACATTAATAAATGCACGGAAGGCGCGCAAAAAAATAGAGCTATCTGTCAATACCTCCCTGAATGCGTTGTGAAATGCTAATACTTATTATAAAGTTCAGAAGGCAGCGTGACCTATAGTCTCATACATTATGTGTGGAACCGGTAACGCATATTGCGTTACAGCACACGCTGGTATACCTGTACGTCTGTCCTTTTCCCAAAGCATTGTGGCCTGGTTCTGAGTGGGAAGCTACAGCATCCATGTCTGGTATGCTTTTTGTTGGTGTTTCATCTAACAAAGTCCTTTCCTGGTGCAGTGGTGCAGAGAGAGAGGAGTGAGGGTACAAAGTACCCGGGACCAGGTCTGATGGAGGGGCCCAGTGGGTGCCCTGGGCCCCCTTACCTGGCAGCAGCAGCTGCAGCTCTTCTCCTCAGCCCAGCACACGCTGCTGTGTAGCCAGGGAGGCGCTTAAAATACAAATTTTTTTCAGCATTTTTTTTTCTAAGGCTGCATGACCACGCCTCCTGTGATTAGGCCACGCCTCTTGAAAAGTACCTGGGCCCAGCCAGGCTCTATACTGCCCTGTCCTGGTGTACAGCTTCCGAATGTCCAAGAACTGAGATACCCACTGTCAGCGTCCGTAGACGATGATATGCCGAAACCTTGCACCAGCACGTGTGGTTTCTCCGTGTGGGTATGGCCTCCAGTTCAGTGTCTTTGTACGCAGCAGCTTTCGGCGCCACTCCCACATCAGTGTTAGCTCCGTATATCTACTCCCCTGTTACCTCCCGGGTATCCTATAGGAATGCCCCCCCCTTACATTTCTGCTATTGTGCGTCTAAATTTGATCTGCGTCTCTCTGCAAACAAACTGGGGACACATGAGCGGTGTGACTGCTGCGCAGATGAAATGGCTGCGTCCCATGTAGAATAAGCCCCTCTGTGAGCGTGAGCTGACAGTCTGAGCAGCTCTGGAACAGCTTAATATGTTATATTGATGTTATCACATTAGCACCTGGATCCAGACGGAAGAGGTTTCTGCCTGGCAGCCTTTATCATTATGCAAGTCTTAATTAAAGCACTTCACCGTTCCCCTCCCCCCTCCATATTCCTCGCAGCTGCCTCCATCCTTGCAGGTGGGTTCCCGACCACGTTTAAGAAATATAATAGCAATGAAGCGGCGGCGCTTACAGCCCAAATCCTGCAGCAATTTGGCAAAGTGTATTCTTGCTGGCAATAGTCTAAAGTCAATATTGAGACAGCTTCTCACTCCCGTCTCTTACATCTTGTGCTCCTCTGCTGCTCAGAAATCAGTCCTGACTGATCATTATCCCATTGATGGGAAGAATTAGCTCATTTGTGAGAGAATTGCAGAATATTTACTGACTGGCTGCGGAGATGGCTTCCCCGGATTAGCCTTCGGGGCTTGCTAATTAAATTCCAATCCAGATGAAGGAGTGAGGCTGCAAGATAAGAGCCGGCTTGCCCACCTAGATGGCCAACGTTGTTCTAAATGTCAAGCTTTTAAAGGGGACATTTACTGTCAGGCCTGCAGGCTGGGGCCTTGCCGAATCTGTGTGATCCTGTCTTGCAGATGTTCGTCAGACTGTAGGACTAAGCCAGCCCTTCCCGGTCAATGAGGACATAAGTTTCCAGCCGAGCAATTTAATTGGAGAGAATTTTGATTGCACAGATCCTTCTACATCATTTTCTAGTAAGGATAGACAATTAGCAGCTGTTGCAGAGCAAGTGCAATGCCAGTGTGTGAAAATGCTCTGCTGACATAGAGAGAGGATCTGATGCACCTTTGCAGGCCTGCGCGATTCTGGCCCTCGTGCCCGCCTGCACCTGGGGGAGCAGGACTGGCTGCAGGGTTTCCGCCTGGAGCAGTACTGGATGCAGGTTGTCCACCTGGAGCAGTACTGGATGCAGGGTGTCCACCTGGAGCAGTACTGGATGCAGGGTGTCCACCTGGAGCGGGACTGGATGCAGGGTGTCCACCTGGAGCAGTACTGGATGCAGGGTGTCCACCTGGAGCAGTACTGGATGCAGGGTGCTCATCTGGAGCGGGACTGGATGCAGGGTGTCCACCTGAAGCGAGACTGGATGCAGGGTGGCCATCTGGAGCGGGACTGGATGCAGGGTGTCCGCCTGGAGCAGTACTGGATGCAGGATGTCCACCTGGAGCGGGACTGGATGCAGGGTGTCCACCTGGAGCAGTACTGGATGCAGGGTGTCCACCTGGAGCGGGACTGGATGCAGGATGTCCACCTGGAGCAGTACTGGATGCAGGGTGTCCGCCTGGAGCGGGACTGGATGCAGGGTGTCCACCTGAAGCGAGACTGGATGCAGGGTGGCCATCTGGAGCGGGACTGGTTGCAGGGTGTCCGCCTGGAGCGAGACTAGATGCAGGGTGTCCATCTGGAGCGGGACTGGATGCAGGGTTTCCGCCTGTAGAGGGACTGGATGCAGGGTGTCCACCTGAAGCGAGACTGGATGCAGGGTGGCCATCTGGAGCGGGACTGGTTGCAGGGTGTCCGCCTGGAGCGAGACTGGATGCAGGGTGGCCATCTGGAGCAGGACTGGATGCAGGGTGTCCGCCTGGAGCGGGACTGTATGCAGGGTGTCCATCTGGAGCGGGACTGGATGCAGGGTGTCCGCCTGGAGCAGGACTGGATGCAGGGTGCCCATCTGGAGCGGGACTGGATGCAGGGTGTCCGCCTGGAGCGGGACTGGATGCAGGGTGCCCATCTGGAGCGGGACTGGATGCAGGATGTCCGCCTGTAGCGGGACTGGATACAAGGTGTCCGCCTGGAGCGGGACTGGATGCAGGGTGTCCGCCTGGAGCGGGACTGGATACAGGGTGTCCGCCTGGAGCGGGACTGGATGCAGGGTGTCCGCCTGGAGCGGGACTGGATGCAGGGGGGTCCACCTGGAGCGGGACTGGATGCAGGGTGTCCACCTGGAGTGGGACTGGATGCAGGGTGTCCGTCTGGATGCATTGTGCTGTTCCAGGCACCTTACAGGCCACATGCAGGTCCCATGGAGCAGCAATGATGCCAGCCTCTGGACCCTGCGCTCTGTGTGACTGCACTGCTCTCATAACCTTCATCACGGCCCTGGGGGAGTGGCTTCTGCGCTATTATAGAGAAGTTTTATTAATGCCTAATAGTCTTTTTTTTCTATCAAAACAATTACACCGAGTTTGCATCTAACTCTTTGCCTTTTGTATCTATTAAATTACATTTTCCCTTTCAAAATTGGACTTTTAAAAATGAATTTCCCAACGTATCTTCAGCCAGTACGTTAAAGGACCAATAAACCATCCTAAAAATTTATTTTCAACCCATCTATCCCAATGCATATACCCCACCGGTATCCGGTTTCTCGGTCAATCACACTTAGGTCGACAGTCATTAGGTCGATATGCACTAGGTCGACATGGTCAGTAGGTCGATGTGACAAAAGGTCGACATAAGTTTTTCACAATTTTTTTTATTTTTTTTTACTTTTTCATACTTTACGATCCACATGAACCACGATCGGGAACGGTAACCTGTGCCGAGCGCAGCAAGGTACCTCGCTGCGAGCCATGCGAGGGGAACGCTGCACTAATTGGGGTACCCGGTCACTCTATATGAAGAAAACGACACAAAAAAACCCCCACATTGACCTTTTGTCATGGCGACCTTGCACATGTCGACCTGTTTTAGGTGTCGACTTAGTCACTGTCGACCAATAGTGGTCGACCTAGACACTGTCAACCTAAGTGTGGTTGACCCTATGAACCACACACCCTATCACCCACCCACCCCATGCGAGGTGGACTGCTTTAGTGGAAATTGTTAGTGTGTTAATAGAATTTCTGTAATGTTGTGTGTCTTATTTGTTACTTATATGGATATAGGCCCTCATTCCGAGTTGATCGCTAGCTGCCGTTGTTCGCTGCGTAGCGATCATTTAAAAAAAACTGCAAATCTGTGCCTGCGTATGCACCACAATGTGCACGCGCGGCGTACGGATACAAAGAGCATTGTGGTTTTGCACAGGTTCTAGCGACGCTTTCAGTCGCACTGGCGGACGCAAGGAGATTGACAGGAAGAGGGTGTTTCTGGGTGTCAACTGACCGTTTTCTGGGAGTGTTTGGAAAAACGCAGGCGTGGCCGGGCCGGTATCTGACGTCATTACCGTGTCACGCGTCGCAGCAATCATCGCACAGGATAAGTAACTACAGGGCTGGTCTTGTTCTGCACAAAATGTGTTTGCTGCCGCTCTGCTGCACAGGCGTTCGCACTCCTGCAAAGCGAAAATACACTCCCCCGTGGGCGGCGACTATGCATTTGCACGGCTGCTAAAAGTAGCTAGCGAGCGATCAACTCGGAATGAGGGCCATTGAATTAATCAAAGCCTCAGGTAATGAAACCGTTACATTAATTGTAACGAAACCGTTCCATAAACCTGGGCACTGGCATGTCCGCGCGGATCGCAGCATAACCATGGTTACGTTACGCAGTGTATTGTATATTTGTTTCTGTTTATCAGTTATCACAGTATTTCTCTGACGTCCTAGTGGATGCTGGGAACTCCGTAAGGACCATGGGGAATAGACGGGCTCCGCAGGAGACTGGGCACTCTAAAAGAAAGATTAGGTACTATCTGGTGTGTACTGGCTCCTCCCTCTATGCCCCTCCTCCAGACCTCAGTTAGAATCTGTGCCCGGCCAGAGCTGGGTGCTCCTAGTGGGCTCTCCTGAGCTTGCTAGAAAGAAAGTATTTGTTAGGTTTTTTATTTTCAGTGAGATCTGCTGGCAACAGACTCACTGCTACGTGGGACTGAGGGGAGAGAAGCAAACCTACTTGCTTGCAGCTAGCTTGTGCTTCTTAGGCTACTGGACACCATTAGCTCCAGAGGGTTCGAACACAGGGCCTGACCTCGATCGTCCGTTCCAGGAGCCGCGCCGCCGTCCCCCTTGCAGAGCCAGAAGAGAAGCGATGAAATTGGCGGCAGAAGACTCCTGTCTTCATTAAGGTAGCGCACAGCACAGCAGCTGTGCGCCATTGCTCCCACAGCACACCACACACTCCGGTCACTGTAGGGTGCAGGGCGCCCTGGGCAGCAATAAAAATACCTTTGGCATAAAAATACACATAATACAGTCTGTGACTGTATATGTGTAAAACCCCCGCCATTTTTAGTCAGAAACAGGACAGAAGCCCGCCGCTGAGGGGGCGGGGCCTTCTTCCTCAGCACACCAGCGCCATTTTCTCTTCACAGCTCCGCTGGAAGGAAGCTCCCCAGGCTCTCCCCTGCAGTATCCTGGTACACAAAGGGTGAAAAAAGAGGGGGGGCACATAAATTTGGCATAAAAACAATGTATACAGCAGCTACTGGGTTAACACTACGTTACTGTGTGATTCCTGGGTCATATAGCGCTGGGGTGTGTGCTGGCATACTCTCTCTCTCTGTCTCTCCAAAGGGCCTTGTGGGGGAACTGTCTTCAAATAGAGCATCCCCTGTGTGTGTGGTGTGTCGGTACGCGTGTGTCGACATGTCTGAGGTAAAAGGCTCCTCTAAGGAGGTGATAGAGCGGATATGTGTGTGAAAGGGTGTCTCCGTCGACAACGCCGACACCTGTTTGGATATGTGAAAGTGCTAAGGTGAATTTATTGCACAAAAGGTTAGGGAACAGACAGGAAATCTACCCATGTCTGTCCCTATGTCACAGAGACCTTCAGAGTCTCACAATGCTCACTATCCAAAATAACAAACACTGGTATCGACACGGAGTTTAACTCCACTGTCGCCTACGATAATGCAAAGTTACAGCCAAGATGGCTAGAAGGTATTCAATATATGATATTGAAATAAAAGATGATTTGCATATCACTGATGACTCATCTGTCCCTGACACGAGAGTACACATGTTTAAGGGGAAGAATGCTGAGGTAAATTTCCCTCCTCTCATGAGGAAAAAGAGCGGGAATCTCCAGACAAGAGACGGCAGCTTCCCACAAGAGAATTCTCAGGCTGTATCCTTTCCCCACTAGGGCCAGGATGTGTTGAGAATCTTCCCCTAGGGTGTCCTGTTTGCACAGACGGTAGCACTTGCTATTCTCAGGGATCCTGCAGATAGCGTGCACATTCTAGTATACTACCCAGACCGGCGATTGTGTCGGCATGGGTTTATAGCGCTGTGGCAGCGTGGACAGGTACCTTATCAGCAGAGATTGAGACCCTAGTAAATATATTAAAGATGCTGTCTTAAGTGATAGATATATAGTTATAAAGCATGCCCAAAGAGACATGAGTATACTGGGTCCTAGAGTCAAAGCTATGTCGATCTCTGCTTGACGTGTCCTGTAGAATATGCATTGGACAGATGATGCCGACTTAAGAGGCATATGGAAGGCTGAGGATTGTGTGGAGAAGGGTTCTCGGGCCTGGTCTCCACAGCTATAGCTGGTAATTCTGCTAGTTTGCCTTATATTCCTGCACAGCCTAAGAAAGCACAACATTATTAAATGCAGCCTTTCGAATAAAGAAACAAGAAAGTCTGAGGTGCGTCCTTTCTTGTCAGAGCCGGGATCAACACAGCTAGTTCCCAGGAACAGAAGTCCTCCCCGGCCCCTACAAAAATCCACCTATGCCGCTGGGGCTCCACAGGCGGAGCTAGGCCCGGTGGGGACACGCCTTCGTAAGTTCAGCCACAAGTGGGTTCACTCCCTGTTAGGTCCCTGGGCAATAGATATTGTGTCTCAGGGATACAAGCTGGACTGTGAGAAGATGCCCCCTCACCGACGGCCCTGCGGGCTTCCCCCCAAGAGGGGGAGCCAGTGTTAACTGCAATTCACAAATTGTATCTTTAACAGGTGGTGGTCAAGGGTCCCCTCCTTCAACAAGAGGGTGTTATTATTCGACCATGTTGTAATCCCGAAACCAGACGGTTCGGTCAGACCCATATTGCATTAAAAATCCCTGAACATATACCTGAGAAGGTTCAAGTTCAAGATGGAATCGCTATGAGCGGTCAGGGCAAGCCTAAAAAGAGGGAGACTTTATTGTGAATCGGGTCATAAGGGATGCATACCTTCATGTCCCCATTTATCCACCTCATTAGGCGTACCTCAGAATTGCGGTACGGGATTGTCATAACCAAGGTAATGGCGGATATGATTGTGCTCCTGCAGAAGCAAGGTGTCACTATTATCACGTACTTGGACGATCTCCTCATACAAACGAGATCAAGAGAGCAGTTGCTGAACAGCGTATCACTTTCTCTGGAAGTGTAACGGCAACACGGCTGGATTCTATATATTCCAAAGTCGCAGTTGGTTCCTACAGCTCATCTGCCTCTCCTAGGCACGATCCTAGAAACAGAACAGAAAAGGATTTATCTCCCGATAGAGAGAGCTCAGGAGCTCATGACACTGGTGAGGAATCTATTAAAACCAAAACAGGTGTCAGTGCATCACTGCACTCGAGTCCTGGGAAGGATGGTGGCATCATACAAGGCCATCCCCTTAGGCAGGTTCCATGCGAGGACCTTCCAATGGGACTTACTGGACAAGTGGTCCGGATCACCTCTTCAGATGCATCGGTTAATCACCCTATCCCCCAGGGCCAGGATGTCTCTCCTGTGGTGGCTGCAGAGTGCTCACCTTCTCGAGGGCCGCAGATTCGGCATTCAGGACTGGATCCTGGTGACCATGGATGCAAGCCTCCGAGGGTGGGGGGCAGTTACACAGGGAAGAAATTTCCAAGGTCTGTGGTCAAGTCAACAGACTTGCCTTCACATCAATATCCTGGAACTAAGGGCCATATACAACGCCCTAAGTCAAGCGGAGATCCTGCTTCGCGACCAACCGGTTCTGATCCAGTCAGACCGCAGGGGTTCGTGTAAACCGCCAAGGCGGCACAAAGAGCAGGGTGGCGAGGGTAGAAGCCACCAGAATTCTTCGCTGGGCGGAGAATCAAGTAAGCGCACTGTCAGCAGTGTTCATTCCGGGAGTGGACAACTGGGAAGCAGACTTCCTCAGCAGGCACGACCTCCACCCGGGAAAGTGGGGACTTCATCAGGAAGTCTTCACGCAGTTTGCAAATTGATGGGAACTGCCTCAGGTGGACTAGATGGCGTCCCACCTCAATAAAAAGCTAAAAAAGGTTTTAAGCCGGGTCAAGGGACCCTCAGGTGATAGCTGTGGTCGCACTAGTAACACCGTGGGTGTTCCAGTCGGTCTATGTATTCCCTCCTCTTCCTCTCGTACCCAAGGGCTGAGAATTGTAATAAAAGGAGGAGTGAGAACAATATTCTTTGCTCTGAATGGGCCAAGAAGGACTCGGTACCCGGAGCTGCAAGAAATGCTCTCAGAGGACTCAGGGCTTCTGCCTCTCAGACAGGACATGTTGCAACAGGGGCCCTGTCTGTTCCAAGCTTACCGCGGCTGCATTTGACGGCATGGCGGTTGAACGCCGGATCATAGCGGAAAAGGGCATTCCGAATGCAGTTATTCCTACGCTGATAAAGGCTAGGAAAGACGTGACAGCAAGACTTTTTCACTGTATATAGCGAAAATAGGTTGCTTGGTGTGAGGCCGGGAAGGCCCTACAGAGGAATTCCAGCGGGGTCGATTCCTGCACTTCCTACAGTCAGGAGTGACTATGGGCCTAAAATTAGGATCCATAAAGGTCAAGATTTCGGCCCTATCCATTTTCTCTCAAAAAGAACTGGCTTCACTGCCTGAAGTTCAGACGTTGTTCCGGGGGTGCTGCATATTCAGCCTCCTTTTGTGCCACCGGTGGCACCTTGGGATCTTAACGTTGTGTTGGATTTCCTGAAATCCCACTGGTTTGAGCCACTTAAGACCGTGGAGCTAAAATATCTCACGTGGAAAGTGGTCATGCTATTGGCCTTAGCTTCGGCTAGGCGTGTGTCAGAATTGGCGGTTTTGTCATGTAAAAGCCCTTATCTGATATTCCATATGGACAGGGCAGAGTTGAGGACTCGTCCCCAATTTCTCCCTAGGGTGGTATCATCATTTCATTTGAACCAGCCTATTGTGGTGCCTGCGGCTACTAGGGACTTGGAGGATTCCAAGTTGCTGGACGTAGTCCGGGCTTTGAAAATTTATGTTTCCAGAACGGCGGGAGTTAGAAAGTCTGACTCGCTGTTTATTCTGTATGCAGCCAACAAGGTTGGCGCTCCTGCTTCGAAGCAGACTATTGCTCGCTGGATCTATAGCACGATTCAGCGGGTTCACTCTGCGGCTGGATTGCCGCATCCAAAATCGGTGAAAGCCCATTCTACAAGGAAGGTGGGCTCTTCTTGGGCGGCTGCCCGAGGGGTCTCGGCTTTACAGCTTTGCCGAGCTGCTACTTGGTCGGGGTCAAACAAGTTTGCTAAGTTCTACAAGTTTGATACCCTGGCTGAGGAGGACCTTGAGTTTGCTCATTCGGTGCTGCAGAGTCATCCGCACTCTCCCGCCCGTTTGGGAGCTTTGGTATAATCCCTATGGTCCTTACGGAGTTCCCAGCATCCACTAGGACGTCAGAGAAAATAAGAATTTACTCACCGGTAATTCTATTTCTCGTAGTCCGTAGTGGATGCTGGGCGCCCATCCCAAGTGCGGACTCTCTGCAATACTTGTATATAGTTATTGCTTAACTACAGGGTTATTGTTATGAGCCATCCGTTAAATGAGGCTCAGTTATTATTCATACTGTTAACTGGGCATAGTATCACGAGTTGTACGGTGTGATTGGTGTGGCTGGTATGAGTCTTACCCTGGATTCCAAATCCTTTCCTAGTAATGTCAGCTCTTCCGGGCACAGATTCTAACTGAGGTCTGGAGGAGGGGCATAGAGGGAGGAGCCAGTGCACACCAGATAGTACCTAATCTTTCTTTTAGAGTGCCCAGTCTCCTGCGGAGCCCGTCTATTCCCCATGGTCCTTACGGAGTTCCCAGCATCCACTACGGACTACGAGAAATAGAATTACCGGTGAGTAAAATTTTATTTATTAAATGTACACAGTATTTTTAGTCAGTTTATTATTCCTTTCAGTCACTGATCCTAATCCTGCCATGTCCTACGCGCATAGATTTGTTTCTGTGACATATGGTGTTTTTGCTGCTGTGGCTACGACATCAGTGGCGTCAATGTGACCTTTGAGTTTCCCCGTAAATCCCCTATAAATCATTTATTTACAAAAAAAAAACCTGCTAAAGCTTAAATACAGAATTTAAAAAAACATGAAGGCAATATGTTGTTTTGTGTTTTCCTGATTTTCCACTGCAATACTATCCCGCTAGAGTCGGCTGAAGCCCCACCCTCTCAGACCCCAGCTATTGATTCCAGAATAACTTTTTGCAGTCATTTTTTAAATTAAATTCTTATATTCCCCGCCCCTCCGCTTTGTTTTTATTACATTTGTGAGAATAATTATTGAAGGCAAAACCTACGCAGGGTAACAATGAAAATGGCTCGGGTCGCAGAGCTGTAGGCTTGCGTACTTCCTAACTTTTTGATATTGCATGGAGGAATTTTTTGTTTGTAAGAAATAGTGGCGTGGCATCGTACCTGCTAGGCAGCGCCCCTGAGGTGTGCCATTGTGGGGGGCATGATCGCATGTCAAACCCCTGTTTTTAACCACACGGGGGGGGGGCTGCCCCACAGGCGCACAGCGTCCATTCACCACTAGCAGATCAGCTGTGCCAGAGTGTCCTCCATCCTCACTCCTGCAGGAAACTGCAGTCCGCGGGTGGGATAGCGGGACTGTCCAGCTGAAATCGGGACGCTTGACTTTGGAATAGTGATAACAATCGTTGTGTTTTCTTATGGTACTGAACGTTGCGCAGGACCCTTTTCTTCTGTGTTTTTGTTATAGTGTATTTTGTAATTCTTAGAAATAGTTTCAGAAACAGGAAGAAATTAGGGAAATAATTCAGAAAGGAATAAAATAAGCATCTGAAGAATTGTCCAGAGTGTGGAGGCTGCTATAAGGGGGGAATTCAGTTAACGACAGGCTTTGCCATGGGCCTATAGCTAGTTGCGGGCTTACCACCTTTAGACTGTAAGCGCCATCAGCAGGGCCCTCCTATTCTCATTACTTACTGTACTTCTCTTGCACACCAGCTTCACTCTACCAATCCTCCTTAGGGTCTCTGCCCCCGGACTCCACTCCTTTGTTTGTTTCCTCAGACGACCTAGACCCCGTTATCTGCGCCCACGCTATTGGGTCAGGTTTCAGCTTACGCAGTATTCTTCCGTTGCACCCCTTGCACCAGTGGTTGTGTTGAGAGTTGTAGTGCTATTTGTGACCTGCCTATTGTATTGTGTTGTACTGTACTGCTTTACCCTGTACTGTGTTATTGTTTTGCCCTGCGTACGGCGCTGCCGACCACTTGTGGTGCCCTATAAATAAAGTTTATTTTTAATAATAATAATAAGGGCCACTAATTGAATAGCTCTGGCAACTTTACCGGCTCATTGTCACCATCATGTTATAAACTCTGTTACCAGGGCCGCTGTCAGGCAGGTACAGGCAGTACACCTGTAAGGGACCAGGGGCCTTAGTTTTACAGTTGCAGGGACGGCCACCAATCAGAAGCTTCCTCCCGTTTCCTCTTTCCAGTCCTCCCCTTGACTCTGATTCCCATGTGGCCACACCCCCATTTCATTATTGGCACTGTGAAGTGTAATACCTCCTCCGCTAAGGTCAGTGGTGTCGCCCATGGCCGTCTTCCTCATGCCTGCTTGCTTACACTTACCACATTGCTCACGTGCTAATGGAACCAGCGTCATGTGGACATCTTCAGTGGGGTGGCACCATGGTGTCATTTTTTTTCTATTCTATGTGTGTGTGTGTATATGTGGCAAATATAGCATGTGCCACATGCCCGGTTGTATACTGCACCTGGTGCACGTTCCAAAGTTGACAACCAAGCACCCAAGTTCATCCATGATCCTGCTACACCACGTTACTGACCACTAGAGAAGGCCCTCAGGCAAGGAATTTCCCTGTGGGCAAGTCCAACCCTGACCCTTACATTTTCTGCTCCTAGACCCAAAGAGGTCAGAGTAACATTTTTAAACAGTTTGTGCTTTGACTTTTTAGGATTAGTGTCAGGCTTAGAGACAGAAGCAACAGTACTACGGGGGTCATTCCGAGTTGATCGTAGCTGTGCTAAATTTAACACACGATCATTCACACTGACATGCGCGGGGACGCCCAGCACAGGGCTAGCCCGCCCCGCATGTCAGTACCGGCCCCCCGCAGAAGTGCAATGGGATAGCACAGCGGCGATGCCTTTGCACTTCAAGAGTAGCTCCCGACCAGCGCAGCTTTAGCGTGCTGGCTGGGAGCTACTCATCGCTCCCTGGACCGCAGCGGCTGCGTGTGACGCCTGCGTTGGCTGGACCGCGCCCCCTAAATGGCGGCTTAACGCCGCCGTCCAGCCCCCTCCCGCCCAGCAACCTCCTTTGCCTCAGAGGCGATCGCTAGGCAACGATGGCTGGCATGCGCAGTTCCGACCCAATCGCTGCGCTGCGAGAAACTGCAGCGAACGATCGGGTCGGAATGACCCCCTATGTCAGTTCTTCAGGTTTCTTCATCGTCCCTGGTGCAGCTGCCTGTCTCTTCCTGCTGTAATTGGAGTCTGATGCAGGAGCTGTGGTTGGTCTCAGGTGCTTTTTATACTAATCTGTGGCACTCTCAGGTTGCCGGGTGCAGGGTCAGACCAGTCTGTTACTGATTTTGTTCTAGCCGTGCTCCTGCGTTTTTTTTTTTTTTTTTACTATTCTGTCTGATGTTCGCCTAGCATTTAGTTGTTTATGATTACTCTATCTGCTGCTGCTGACGCGACCCACGTTTATTGACTTACCGTATATACTCGAGTATAAGTCGACCCGAATATAAGCCGAGGCACCTCATTTTACCACAAAAACCTGGGAAAACTTATTGACTCGAGTATAAGCCTAGGGTGGGAAATGCAGCTCTACCCGTACACAGCCCTCATAGTGCCAGATATGCCCCACAGTGCCAGATATGCCCAGTGCCAGATATACCCCACAGTGCCAGATGTGCCAGATATGCCCCACAGTGCCAGATATGCCCCACAGTGCCAGATGTGCCCCACAGTGCCAGATATGCCCCACAGTGCCAGATATGCCCCACAGTGCCAGATGTGCTCCACAGTGCCAGATGTGCTCCACAGTGCCAGATGTGCTCCACAGTGCCAGATATGCCCCACAGTGCCAGATATGCCCCACAGTGCCAGATGTGCCAGATATGCCCCACAGTGCCAGATGTGCCCCACAGTGCCAGATGTGCCCCACAGTGCCAGATGTGCCCCACAGTGCCAGATGTGCCCCACAGTGCCAGATGTGCCCCACAGTGCCAGATATGGGGCCCCACAGTGCCAGATATGGCGCCCCACAGTGCCAGATGTGCCAGATATGCCCCACAGTGCCAGATATGCCCCACAGTGCCAGATATGCCCCACAGTGCCAGATGTGCCCCACAGTGCCAGATGTGCCCCACAGTGCCAGATGTGCCAGATATGCCCCACAGTGCCAGATGTGCCAGATGTGCCCCACAGTGCCAGGTGTGCCAGATATGCCCCACAGTGCCAGGTGTGCCAGATATGCCCCACAGTGCCAGATGTGCCCCACAGTGCCAGATATGGCGCCCCACAGTGCCAGATATGGCGCCCCACAGTGCCAGATATGGCGCCCCACAGTGCCAGATATGGCGCCCCACAGTGCCAGATATGGCGCCCCACAGTGCCAGATGTGCCAGATATGCCCCACAGTGCCAGATGTGCCCCACAGTGCCAGATGTGCCCCACAGTGCCAGGTGTGCCAGATATGCCCCACAGTGCCAGATGTGCCCCACAGTGCCAGATGTGCCCCACAGTGCCAGATATGCCCCACAGTGCCAGATGTGCCAGATATGCCCCACAGTGCCAGATGTGCCCCACAGTGCCAGGTGTGCCAGATATGCCCCACAGTGCCAGGTGTGCCAGATATGCCCCACAGTGCCAGATGTGCCCCACAGTGCCAGATATGGCGCCCCACAGTGCCAGATATGGCGCCCCACAGTGCCAGATATGGCGCCCCACAGTGCCAGATATGGCGCCCCACAGTGCCAGATATGGCGCCCCACAGTGCCAGATATGGCGCCCCACAGTGCCAGATATGGCGCCCCACAGTGCCAGATGTGCCAGATATGCCCCACAGTGCCAGATGTGCCCCACAGTGCCAGATGTGCCCCACAGTGCCAGGTGTGCCAGATATGCCCCACAGTGCCAGATGTGCCCCACAGTGCCAGGTGTGCCAGATATGCCCCACAGTGCTAGATACTTACCCTCCGTCGCTCCCGCGCTGTCTTCTGAAGGAGGGACACGGAAAGCGCAGCTCTCCTGTGTCCCTCCTGCGTCTTCGGCGGCAGCGGCGTGTGTTAAAGGAAGTGCCGGTTCGTGCACTTTCTTTAACACACACACACCGCTGCCGCCGGAGATGCAGGAGGGACACAGGAGAGCCGCGCGCTGCGCTCTCCGTGTCCCTCCTAACGCTGACTCGAGTATAAGCCGAGGTGGCTTTTTCAGCACAAAAAAAAGTGCTGAAAAAGTCGGCTTATACTCAAGTATATACGGTATCTCTTTTAACACCAGTCATGAACTTTGCCAGTTTACAGTTTCGCTCGTTTGCCACCTGCCCTGACCATTTGTTTGTTAGTCGCCTGTCTCTGCACTCTGCTTCATTTCTGGCTATCCATTTTGTTGTTGTTCTGTATTTCTGTGTACACTCTTTATAATTGTATATTATGCACTTACACTACTGTGGCCCAGATAGAAAAGCTACTTCCCTACTTTCATTGTACTTTGTTGCAGATCGTCGAAAAGACAGTATGATGTAAATGTTCAGAGGAACCTAAACACAATTATTTTCTGTATATTATACACCTCAATAATTAAACAAAAATTATATATATATATATATATATATATATATCTATGTATATAAACATTATACATATATATTATTAAATAATGCATCTTCTATACAATTTTTCATTGTTTAATATTCATGTACACTACATGCAGATGGGAAGGTAAACTATCTGTTGTTTGTGTGTGTGTATATGTGTGTTGTGTTTTTTTAATGAAAATATATGATACACAGATCATCCACATTCTATATATCTTCTGATATTCCACCAGCGAGAACTTGATACTGAAATACTGACACTATATTTTTTGGTTTTGTCTCCCTCCAGTTAACGCGCTCTCCTCCCCTGGATGGGTAGACACGACCTTCCCCTTCACAGGTAAGACAGATACTTCTCTTTTTGCTCACAGGAAATAAATATATAACTGATTATGGAGTACGATTATGGATACTGGGGGTAATTCAGACGGCATTGCTGCAGCGGCAGCGATCGCAGTCTGAATTACTTTGTGGAGTGCGCACGCGCATCGGCCGCACTGCGCTGTGCGCACCCCAGGAGCCCAGTGAAATGCTAAAAGTATCGCCGCAGTGCAATACTTTTGTACTTGTGCGGGATGTGCTAAATGTAGCACATCTACGATCAGTTCTGAATTGGGCCCACTGACTTGAAGTATTCTGTGTACAAAGCATTCACATTTCTCAGCAGCCAAACATTCCACTTTATTCCTCCCCCGCCCACACATGGCGCAATCATAAATTAATATGGCGCATTATGTACTTTTGTCTTCCTCTGTGTCCTGATCACAACAGCACTTAGCTTGTCCTCCGCTTGATGCGTCTATAGCAGTTGTCTCCTTTGTCTAATGATGGGTACAGACTGGCCGTTATATCGGCTGATATACAGTGTAGGGAGCCCGTCGGCCGGTGTGTACACATGACATGTCCTTGAACGTCATTGTTCACAGACATATTCATGTCGGCCCTGCAGCACAGCCAATGGCTGATGTGTCGGCGCATCTAGGTGTGTACGGGTGGTAAGCTTGGTTGCTGCCTGAGCTCATGCTGATATGTGCGTCACTGCGGGGCCCCTGGAGATAAGTAAGTGTTGTCTGAGGGTCCCGCTAGAAGGGCGAGCTCACAGGTCCATGGAAGTAGCAGGTCTAGGTGGTCATTCCGAGTTGTTCGCTCGCTAGCTGTTTTTAGCAGCCGTGCAAACGCTATGCCGCCGCCCACTGGGAGTGTATTTTAGCTTAGCAGAAGTGCGAACGAAAGGATCGCAGAGCGGCTACAAAATAATTTTGTGCAGTTTCAAAGTAGCTCCAGACCTACTCAGCGCTTGCGATCACTTCAGACTGTTCAGTTCCTGTTTTGACGTCACAAACACGCCGTGCGTTCCCCCAGCCACGCCTCATTTTTGCTGGCACACCTGCGTTTTTCCGAACACTCTCTGAAAACGGTCAGTTGACACCCAGAAACACCCACTTCATGCCAATCACTCTGCGCGTGCCAGTGCGACTGAAATGCTTCGCTAGACCCTGTGTGAAACTACATCGTTCGTTGTAATAGTACGTCGCATGTGCGCATTGCGCCGCATGCACAGAAGTGACGTTTTTTTGCCTCATCGCTTCACAGCGAACTAATTCAGCTAGCGATCAACTCGGAATGACCACCCTTGTGTAACATCGTGCTGCAGTTGTGTCACGTGTAGCAGAAGTGAGAACAACACCTGTGAAATCCGTTATATTCCCTTCAGTTGTAAACTCTTTCCTCTCCGATTAGCAGGTGCAGGTTTACCACATCAAATGAATTAACACGTTTGTTTCACACAGCACGAAAGCCATCCAAAGCAATAGAGCATTGCGTTACCATCAGTCTGAAGCTGTGTGACAAGTTTCCCTGAGTCTGTATATAGAAAGCAATGAAGGAGAAAAAAACATTTATATAAAAAAATAATATATATATATATATATATATATATATATATATTCCCAGGTCCTTCAGTGGATCTGTGATGATTTGGGGGATTTTCCACCAGTTTTCTCAAAACACATAGGGGGTAATTCCAAGTTGATCGCAGCAGGAAATTTTTTAGCAGTTGGGCAAAACCATGTGCACTGCAGGGGGGGCAGATATAACATCTGCAGAGAGAGTTAGATTTGGGTGGGTTATTTTGTTTCTGTGCAGGGTAAATACTGGCTGCTTTATTTTTTTTTTACACTGCAATTTAGATTGCAGATTGAACTCACCACACCCAAATCTATCTCTGTCTGCACGTGTTATATCTGCCCCCCTGCAGCGCACATGGTTTTGCCCAACTGCTAAAAAATTTCCTACTACGATCAACTTGGAATTACCCCCATAATCCGTTTTTCTTATATTCCATAGTAGCACACGTTTAATTTATGGTAACGTATAAGGCTAAGGCAAGAGGAGCATAAGGATCATTATACAAGTTGCTGCAATGCAACTTTTATGCCAGGGGATTTTTAATTTCTTTTTGAATTGCTGCCATGTAAATCGTGCACGTGCGTAAATTGCCCATTCCCTACAGCTGTGCTCTGTGGAACGGGGAGGAATGCACATTACACATACAGTAGGAAATGGGATTTTAGGGGCACAGCTCTATTTAATCTGCAGTGCGCCCACTGAGTCAGCCTGGAAAAAGACTATGAGCCTGGGTCATGTTTGGTAGGAATTGCACAACCGCAGGGAAGCGGCTGTGTAATTCCGTGTCACTAAAATTCTAATGCAGCAATAGCCGCCTGTAGGATATAGATGTCTCCTGTTTCATTAGAGAGGATCTGATTTGTCCATTTTGAATATTGTATATTGGGGGTAATTCCAAGTTGATCACAGCAGGAACATTTTTAGCAGTTGGGCAAAGCCATGTGCACTGCAGGGGGGGGGGGGGGGGGGGGGGGGGCAGATATAGATGTGCAGAGAGAGTTAGATTTGGGTGGGGTGTGTTCAATCTGCAATCTAATTTGCAGTGTAAAAATAAAGCAGCCAGTATTTACCCTGCACAGAAATAAAATAACCCACCCAAATCTAACTCTTTCTGCACATGTTACATCTGCCCCACCTGCAGTGCACATGGTTTTGCCCAACTGCTAAAAAAATTTCCTGCTGCGATCAACTTGGAATTACCCCCATTGTCCATTAAAGTACGTAGTCATGTGCCAAGAGAATGGGCTTCATCCTGTGGTATTACTTTATAAATGCACATCTTATCTGACCCACCTGCATCTTGTCTGATCCACCCACATCTCCTCTGACCCACCCGCGTCTCGTCTGACTCTTCCACATCTCCTCTTACACTCCCACATCTCCTCTGATCCACCCACATCTCGTCTGATCTACCCACATCTCATCTGACCCACCTGCATCTCGTCTGACTCTTCCACATCTCCTCTGATCCACCTGCATCTCGTCTGACCCACCCGCATCTCGTCTGACTCTTCCACATCTCCTCTGATCCACCCACATCTCATCTGATCCACCCACATCTCATCTGACCCACCCACATCTCCTCTGACCCACCCGCGTCTCGTCTGACTCTTCCACATCTCCTCTTACACTCCCACATCTCGTCTGATCCACCCACATCTCGTCTGATCCACCCACATCTCATCTGACCCACCTGCATCTCGTATGACCCACCCGCATCTCGTCTGACTCTTCCACATCTCCTCTGATCCACCCACATCTCCTCTGATCCACCTGCATCTCGTCTGACCCACCCGCATCTCGTCTGACTCTTCCACATCTCATCTGACCCACCCGCATCTCGTTTGACTCTTCCACATCTCCTCTGACCCACCCACATCTCCTCTGATCCACCCACATCTCCTCTGATCCACCCACATCTCATCTGACCCACCCACATCTCCTCTGATCCACCCACATCTCATCTGACCCACCCACATCTCGACTGATCCACCCACATCCCCTCTGACCCACCCGCGTCTCGTCTGACTCTTCCACATCTCATCTGACCCACCCGCATCTCGTCTGACTCTTCCACATCTCATCTGACCCACCCGCATCTCGTTTGACTCTTCCACATCTCCTCTGATCCACCCACATCTCCTCTGATCCACCCACATCTCCTCTAATCCACCCACATCTCATCTGACCCACCCACATCTCCTCTGATCCACCCACATCTCCTCTGATCCACCTGCATCTCGACTGATCCACCCACATCCCCTCTGACCCACCTCTGACCCACCCGCATCTCCTCTGATCCTCAAAAATCTCCTCTGACCATTCCACATCTCCTCTGACCATTCCACATCTCCTCCCCCTCCAACATGTCTTTTTTTTTCTTTTCTCTTACGTCCTAAAGGATGCTGGGGACTCCAAAAGGACCATTGGGTATAGACGGGATCCGCAGGAGACATGGATACACTAAAAAAGACTTTTACTGGGTGTGAACTGGCTCCTCCTCTATGCCCCTCCCCCAGACCTCAGTTAGACTTTGTGCCCAGGAGTGACTGGACACACACTAGGGGAGCTCTGCTGAGTTTCTCTACAAAGACTTTTGTTAGGTTTTTTTTTTTTTTCAGGGAGACCTGCTGGCTACAGGCTCCCTGCATCGTGGGACTGAGGGGAGAGAAGTCAGACCTACTTCTTCTTAGTTAAAGGCTCTGCTTCTTAGGCTACTGGACACCATTAGCTCCAGAGGGTTCGATCACTTGGTTCGCCTAGCTGCTTGTTCCGGAGCCGCGCCGTCACCCCCCTCACAGAAGCCAGAAGAAAGAAGCCGGGTGAGTGTGAGAAGAACAGAAGACTTCAGTGACGGCAGAAGACTTCAGTAACGGCACAGCGCAGAGGTCGCACTGCGCTCCATGCTCCCACACACCAACGGCACTTACAGGATGCATTGCGCTGGGGGGGGAGCACCCTGGGCAGCAGGTTACTGGGGTCATTATAGGCTGGCAAAAAGGAATATTCGGTGCCCGGGCACCGTATTTAATACCTCCGCCAGCATACACATTTGATTTTTTTAGCGGGACTACAGCGCACCGGGAAGGGGCGGGGCTTAGACGCACAGCTCACCAGCGCCATTTTCTTCTCTCCACAGCTACTGCAGAGACGCTGGCCCTGACCTCCAAGCTCCTCACAAGTAAAAGGTAGCACCACTTGGCCAGTGTGAGTGTGGGGTGTCGGTACTATGTGTCGGCATGTCTGAGGCTGAGTGTTCCTCCCTGGAGGAAGTTACTGGGGGAGCAGAAAAGGGTCTGGAAATGGCTCTGTCGACACAGCCGACTTCTGATTGGGTTACTATGTTAAGTACACTTAATGCTAATGTGGCTTTATTGTCCAAGAGGCTGGATAAATCTGATTCTCAGACACAAGCATGGAGAAAATCCATGGAGGATGCTTTGGCTCAGGTACAGACCCCCTCGGGGTCACAAAAACGTTAATTTACCCAGATGGTAGATACAGATACCGACACGGATTCTGATTCCGATGTCGATTTTAATGAGGCTACTTTACACCCAAGGGTGGTTAAGAGTATTCAGTACATGATTGTGGCTATTAAAGATGTTTTACATATCTCTGACGAACCTGCTGTTCAGGACACTAGGATTTGCCTATTTAAAGGGAAAAAGCCTGAGGTGAAGTTTCCCCCCCTCTCATGAAATGAATGCTCTTTGTGAAAAAGCTTGGGAGTCGCCGGACAAGAGGTGGCAGATTCCCAAGAGAATTTTTATGGCGTATTCTTTCCCCTCTGATGACAGGGAAAAATGGGAGTTGTCTCCAAATGTCGACAAGGCTTTATCCCGTTTGTCCAAGAAGGTGGCGCTTCCGTCCCCTGACACGGCTGCTCTCAAGGATCTGGCGGATCGCAAGCTGGAGACGACTCTGAAAGACATTTTCGTTAATACTGGTGCATTGCTCAGACCTGCAGTGGCGTCTGTATGGGTGAGAAGTGCTATTGCTAAGTGGGCTGATAATTTAGCTTCTGATATGGATACCCTTGATAAGGATAACATTTTGACTCTTGGTTATATCAAGGACGCTGCAGATTACCTAAAGGATGCGGCGAGGGATGTTGGCCTCTTGGGATCAAGAGCCAATGCCATGGCGGTCTCGGCCAGGAGGGCGCTGTGGATCCATCAATGGAATGCTGATGCCGACTCCAAGAAAAATATGGAAGCTCTCCCCTTCAAAGGTAGTGTCTTGTTTGGTGACAGCCTTGCTGACCTGGTGTCTACCGCTACTGCGGGTAAGTCATCTTTTCTGCCTTATGTTCCCACTCAACAGAAAAAGGTGCCCCATCAGCAGATGCAGTCCTTTCGGCCTAATAAATACAAAAGAGGTAAGGGCTCGTCCTTCCTCGCTACAAAGGGTAGAGGAAGGGGGAAAGAAGTTACCTGCAGTGTCAGGCACCCAGGACCAAAAGTCCTCCCCCGCCTCTACCAAGTCCACCGCATGACGCTGGGGCTCCCTTGCGGGAGTCCGTGCCGGGGGGGGGGGGGGGCGCATCTCCGAATCTTCAGTCAGGTCTGGTTTCAGTCAGCCCTGGATCCTTGGGTCTTAGACATAGTGTCCCAAGAGTACAAGCTGGAGTTTCAGGAGATGCCCCCCCGCCGCTTTTTCAAATCGGCCTTGCCAGTTTCTCTTCCAGAAAGAGAAGTGGTAAATGCTGCGATAAAAAAGTTGTGTCAACAGAGGGTCATTGTCCCCGTTCCCCCGTCGCAACGGGGGGAAGGGTTCTATTCGAGCCTCTTTGTTGTACCGAAGCCGGACGGTTCGATCAGACCGATTCTGAACCTAAAATCCCTCAATCCATACTTGAAAACTTTCAAGTTCAAGATGGAATCTCTTCGAGCTGTGCTCTCCAGCCTAGAAGGGGGGGATTTTATGGCGTAAGTCGACATAAAGGATGCCTACTTACACGTCCCGATATATCCTCCGCATCAGGCCTTCCTGAGATTTGCGGTGCAGGATTGTCATTACCAATTTCAGACGTTGCCGTTTGGGCTTTCCACGGCCCCGAGGGTTTTCACCAAGGTTATGGCAGAAATGATGGTACTTCTTCGCAAGCGAGGGGTCACAATTATCCCGTACTTGGACAATCTCCTGATAAAGGTGAGGTCAAAAGAACAATTGCTAAAAAATGTGGAACTCTCCCTGACGGTTCTGCAACATCACGGTTGGATTTTAAATTTGCCAAAGTCTCAGTTGATTCCGACATCTCGGCTGCCCTTCCTGGGCATGATCCTGGACACGAAGCTTCAGAGAGTGTTTCTTCCGGAGGACAAAGCTCTGGAAATACAGACCATGGTCAAGGAGCTTTTGAGACCAACAAGGGTGTCGATTCATCAATGCACTCGAGTGCTAAGGAAGATGGTGGCGGCTTACGAAGCCATTCCGTTTGGCAGGTTTCATGCCAGAGTGTTTCAGTGGGACCTGCTGGACAAATGGTCCAGGTCTCACCTTCACACGCACCGGAAAATAAGTCTATCTTCCAGGGCCAGGATCTCTCTCCTGTGGTGGCTACAAGGCTCTCACCTTCTAGAGCAGGCATTCCCAACCACAGTCCTCAAGGCACACCAACAGTGCAGGTTTTAGTGATATCCAGGCTGCAGCACAGATGGTTTAATCAAAATAACAGCTACTAATTAAGTCACCTGTGCTGAAGCCTGGATATCACTAAAACATGCACTGTTAGTGTGCCTTGAGGACCATGGTTGGGAATGCCTGTTCTAGAGGGACGATGTTTCGGAATCCAGGACTGGGTCCTGCTGAACCCAGATGCAAGTCTCCGAGGCAGGGGCGCAGTCGCGCAGGGAAGAAGTTTCCAGGGAAAATGGTCAAGTCAGGAATCTTCTCTCCACATAAATGTTCTCGAGTTAAGAGCCATTTACAACGGCCTCCTGCAAGCGAAGAGCCTTCTTCAGGGTCTCCCTGTCCTGATCCAGTCGGACAACATAACAGCGGTAGTGTACGTAAACCGCCAAGGCGGAACAAGGAGCAGGGCGGCAATGGCGGAAGCCACAAGAATTCTCCGCTGGGCAGAAAAGCATGTGAGCGCTCTGTCAGCAGTCTTCCTTCCGGGCGTGGACAACTGGGAAGCAGATTTCCTCAGCAGACACGATCTCCATCCAGGAGAATGGGCTCTTCATCAAGAGGTATTTGCAGAAGTGACAAGGCGTTGGGGAATTCCTCTGATAGACATGATGGCGTCTTGCCTTAACAAAAAACTTCCAAAGTATTGTTCCAGGTCACGGGACCCCCAGGCCAGTGCAGTGGACGCCCTGGTGACTCCGTGGGTGTTTCAGTCGGTGTATGTTTTCCCTCCGCTTCCTCTCATTCCAAAGGTGTTGAGAATCATAAGGCGAACAAGGGTTCAGGCAATACTCGTCGCTCCAGATTGGACACGGAGGTCCTGGTATCCGGATCTTCAGGAATTACTAGTGGAAGATCCCTGGCCACTTCCTCTAAGAGAGGACCTGTTGCTGCACGGGCCCTGCCTGTTTCTGGACTTACCGCGGCTGCGTTTGACGGCGTGGAAGTTGAACGCCAAATTTTAGCTCGGAAGGGTGTTCCCGGGGAGGTCATCCCTACTCTCCTTAAGGCTAGGAAGGAGGTCACAGCAAAACATTATCACCGTATCTGGAGAAAGTATGTGTCGTGGTGCGAAACCAAGGCGGCTCCTCTGGAGGAGTTTCACTTGGGTCGTTTCTTCCATTTTCTGCAGGCAGGCGTGGACGCAGGCCTGAAATTGGGTTCCATCAAAGTACAGATTTAGGCTTTATCTATTTTCTTTCAAAAAGAATTGGCCGTCCTTCCTGAGGTTCAGACTTTTGTGAAGGGAGTGCTGCATATCCATCCTCCTTTTGTGCCATTCGTGGCACCGTGGGATCTTGAAGTGGTGTTGCAGTTTCTTATGTCTCACTGGTTTGAACCTTTGCGTAAGGTTGAGTTAAAGTTTCTCACTTGGAAAGTGGTCATGCTTTTGGCTTTGGCGTCTGCCATACGAGTGTCCGAGTTGGCGGCTTTGTCTCACAAGAGCCCATATTTGATTTTTCATGTGGATAGAGCGGAATTGAGGACTCGTCAACAATTTCTGCCGAAGGTGGTTTCTTCGTTTCACATTAATCAGCCTATTGTGGTACCTGTGGCTACGGATGCTGTGGCAGTCCCAAAATCTCTTGATGTTGTAAGGGCTTTGAAAATTTATGTCGCCAGAACGGCTCTTGTTAGGAAAACTGAGTCTGTTTGTCCTGTATGCTTCAAACAAGATTGGAAATCCTGCTTCTAAGCAGACTATTGCACGCTGGATTTGTAGTACGATTCAGCAAGGTCATTCTTCGGCTGGGCTACCGTTGCCGAAGTCAGTAAAGGCCCATTCTACCAGAAAAGTGGGCTCGTCTTGGGCGGCTGTCCGAGGGGTCTCGGCACTTCAGCTTTGCCGAGCTGCTACGTGGTCGGGTTCAAACACCTTTGCTAAGTTTTACAAGTTTGATACCCTGGCTGATGAGGACCTCATGTTTGCTCAATCGGTGCTGCAGAGTCGTCCACACTCTCCCGCCCGGTCTGGGGCTTTGGTATAGACCCCATGGTCCTTTTGGAGTCCCCAGCATCCTCTAGGACGTAAGAGAAAACAGGATTTTAATACCTACCGGTAAATCCTTTTCTCCTAGTCCATAGAGGATGCTGGGCGCCCGTCCCAGTGCGGACTGTTCCTTGCAGTTGTACTGATACTGGTTATGTTCGGTTACACAAGGTTTGTGTATCGGTAATGTTCAGCTTGTTGCTGTTTGTTGTTTATACTGTTATCTGGTTTCTTGCTGACCCAGTTATACGGTGTGTTTATGGTGTGGGCTGGTATGTTTATTGTCCTTAGTTTAACAAAAATCCTTTCCTCAAAATGTCCATCTCTCCTGGGCACAGTTCATATAACTGAGGTCTAGGGGAGGGGCATAGAGGGAGGAGCCAGTTCACACCCAATAAAAGTCTTTTTTAGTGTGCCCATGACTCCTGCGGATCCCGTCTATACCCCATGGTCCTTTTGGAGTCCCCAGCATCCTCTACGGACTAGGAGAAAAGGATTTACCGGTAGGTATCAAAATCCTATTTATTTATTTTTTACCAAACCAAGAACAAATGTTGTCAGGGCCACACACACTGCAGTGTCAGCCCAACATGGTTGTAAATGTCTGAATTGTGCAAACAGATCTGCTTGTATATGTAGGTCTTATCTGACGTGGTTCCTTGTTGGATTGGTGTCTTCGTGGTATATTGTGCTGTTTGCTGTGTCTTTAGTTCCGGGTGCAAAATCTGAGGGTGTCTCATGTTTCTGACCAGCAGCCTGTACTGGTAAATTGGAACAACACACGGAAAGGAGAGGGGTCATTTATAGTCCAGCCTGGCCTTTGAACTACCCACCTACCATGAACTGCAGCTGGTACATCCAGGGAGACCGCAGCGATGTCATAACAATCAGGTAACAAACCAGACAAAGATGCATGACATGGCGACGCGACGGTCTTCCCTCTGCAGTATACAGTAGCACTTGTTTTTCTTACACTTGGTACATGCCTAACAGGTCACGTACTTGACCAGGACCAGTCAGATTAATTTTGGTAAAACTCGTGTCCTCCATAAATATTACGATGACTTGCAAAAGTTTTTATTCATTTTTCTATTTCACTTTGTTATTGTTACACAAAAAAAGTGTTGCGCTAGTAGTCCTAGATGCCCTGCACTGTATTTTGGGGCTAATTCCAAGTTGATCGCAGCAGGATTTTTGTTAGCAGTTGGGCAAAACCATGTGCACTGCAGGGGAGGCAGATTTAACACGTGCAGAGAGAGTTAGATTTGGGTGTGGTGTGTTCAAACTGAAATCTAATTTGCAGTGTAAAAATAAAACAGCCAGTATTTACCCTGCACAGAAATAAAATAACCCACCCAAATCTAACTCTCTCTGCAAATGTTATATCTGCCTCCCCTGCAGTGCACATGGTTTTGCCCAATTGCTGTCAAAAATCCTGCTGCGATCAACTTGGAATGACCCCCTAAAAGCAGTACTTTGCACATCGTCTTAGCGGTGTATGAATAAATAATGAAATGTGTAGCGTTCCCTTTTAAAACTGGTATTTTGAAAAGCAAGGTCGCTCCAAGGACTGAAAATTGACAATCAAGCGTTGTATATTTGTAGTCGGCTACACATGTCTGGTGCACTCGACTGGATTCCATCACATTATCCGTGAGTTCTGAGATCGCTATGAAACCATATAGGACATGCACTGACATTTCTGACTTATAAAGGGACCAAATCATTTTATTGTGTAGTCAAGGCCTCATTAAACTTTGGAATTTCTCTTTTGGTTTTGAATTCAATAGTTTTAAGAATTTCGACCTACAAGACTCCCACAAGTGTGCTGTTGACTGGCTCCTGATTGGTCCGTCTTCTAAACGGGAAGAATACAAAGTTTGTGGTTCCACCATCCCCCCGGCCTTCACCTCATCACGGGATCATGTCTGGATATTTTTCCATTCCGATGCCTCCAGCTCAGGGCAGTCTCAGGGATTCCGGCTGTCATATATTAGAGGTATGCCGGATCATGAATGACAAAGACCATAGTTTTTGGCATTTGCTGCCTTACAGGTGGCCAAAAAATATCCAGAAATTGTCATTAGTTTCTATACATATGAATGGGTTTAGTTTTATGAAACCCTCAACCAAGCGCTCCTCATAGGGCAGCCTGTTCACTTTCAATGCAACCATTAATCTCTATGCAAATACAAAATATTGTTCTTTACAAATTGGAGAAAGTGGTGCTCTGTTTATGTCCGTAATCAAATATTACAATCCACATGTTCACATAAAGCTAAATATTTAATATGTGCACTCATGAGGAGATGTGTAGTAGTTTTATTTTTCTTCCAAAGTCACAAAGTGGTGATAGTTCTGGAATTTCCTTTTCATGTCTATAGTAATAAAACCTCCCACAACTGGATAGCAGCAACTCAGCCTTACATTTCCACAGCTGATAATTGTCCTTATTCAGTTTAGCCACTGCACTGAATTACCTGACATTTTATTTTCTTTCTCTTTACTCCCATTGAAATACAGTGCTGAGTTACTCACACTTTACAGATTTCACTGGAAGTTTGCTTGTGTTCTTCTATTGTGTTGATCCTGTGCCCACAACCTGTTGCAGAATATACTAATTTGTTCAAACATCAACATGCATTGAAGATTGTGGCTTAAATATCACTGTGACTAGTACTTATACAATTTTGTAGCATATGTTGGAGGATTAATACACAAGAAAGGATAAGAGGGTATACTTGCACAATCAAAATAAACGACCACAGTGACAACTTAAGACGCAGTACCACTACTGTCCTTTCAGCTTTTCAAGCAATACTCAGCCTGCAGCTGTTGCTGTTGTCCAACAAGCACTGCTGCCTCACAGTCCTGTTGTAACCTGTCCTGAGGTGGCTCTATCCTGTACAGGTTTAATCACATTTGCTCTCCTGGAAGGATATGGAAGATGTAGCTGGTGTGGTCTCATTGTCTTTACTTACTGTAAAAAGCATGCACTTTGTTTTCCATGAGAGGTTCTCCTGTGTATACCCAGAAACCTTTTCTTCCACTTAATTTTCCATCACGTCTTCATCGGGGCTGTGGTCCAGTTCTCTCATCTCCTTCTCTGTCTCTCACGTTTCCTGTTATTATCCATCTAGCTCTTGCTGGCAGAACGGCCGAGGTGTTATAAATTGCAGCATATGTCTGTGCCGAGTCTCTTAAGTGGAATTTGATAGAAATGATCTTTCAGGATGGGAAGATTAAGCCAAGTACTTCTAGAGATTGCTCTTACTCTATAGAGCCACAGATTCAACTGACGTCATCTCACGGCTCTTTATAGATCTTTATCAGCCCCTAGTGAAGGCAAATACATGGCTCTCAATAGGAGGTGGTGTCTTCCTAGTCATTATTAGGGTATTATTTACCGTAGAGGAAGGCTAGGGCGGCAGTGTTCTGGTCAGGACATAACAGTCACCGATTATGCAAAAATATGCAAATATCGCAGCTGTCGGAATTAAGATTCCAGGACGTGTACGGGATCGCAGTCACAGCCTCAAACATCCCCCCTTCCCCCCAAAACTGTTGTGATGTAGGTGACGTTTTTCCCGCCAAGCTCCGTTGCCTTCCCATAATGTTCCCTGACTGTCACTTTGCGAATAAATCCTCTCGCAACCACTGTCACATGACCATCGCGGCACATCTGCAGTGTGACTTAGTCGCATGCGCAGACCGCCGATGATCGCGAGACGAGTGGTGGCTGAGCGCGGGGGGGGGGGGTTGCATTTACTAACCCACTGACCCACCCCGCATACAGTACTGGTCACACCCACACAGCACTGGCCACACCCATGCAGTACTGGCCACACCCATACAGCACTGGCCACACCCATACAGTACTGGCCACACCCATACAGTACTGGTCACACCCACACAGCACTGGCCACACCCACACAGCACTGGTCACACCCATACAGTACTGGTCACACCCACACAACATGGGTCACAGCTACTCTGACATTCACAATAGGGCCTTGGTTACTCCGGCCCTGGATTGACCCGCCCACTTGTGTGGTTATTATGTTAGGGCATACTTGCCAACAATGTAAGACTCCTCTCCAGGAGCGGCCCAGAGAGGAGACGCTGCAGGCAACTGTGTGGGGGTGGCTGGGGATACAGGCTATCACGCCATTAGAACCCGTCCCGTATCGGCAAAATGACGAACTTTGCGGGTCCGTAAGGAAGGGGTGAGGCTAAATGATGCAACTTCGGGTCATTTAGCCACGCCTCTTCAAAAAGGGGCCAAGATTCCAGGTGTTCTTTTCCCAATCTTACCCGTTTAAGTAGGAACTGGGCACAATGCGTGAGATCTGGCTATTTTTCCGGGGGTGCGCGGGACTACCTGAAAATAAGGGCAGGGCTGCACGTGACAGGGGCAGTGACATGATGTGAGGAGGGGAATGGAGGCAGCAGGAAGCCACAGACTGAGAGTTATATAGTGGAAGGAGCAGGGTCACCAGCAGCACAGAGTATATCAGGAGATGAGTGATGTGTCAGTGAGGACAGGGCTGCATGTGACAGGGGCAGTGACATGATGTGAGGAGGGGAATGGAGGCAGCAGGAAGGCACAGACTGAGAGTTATATAGTGGGAGGAGCAGGGTCCCCAGCAGCACAGAGTATATCAGGAGATGAGTGATGTGTCAGTGAGGATAGGACTGCATGTGACAGGGGCAGTGACATGATGTGAGGAGGGGAATGGAGGCAGCAGGAAGGCACAGACTGAGAGTTATATAGTGGGAGGAGCAGGGTCCCCAGCAGCACAGAGTATATCAGGAGATGAGTGATGTGTCAGTGAGGACAGGGCTGCATGTGACAGGGGCAGTGACATGATGTGAGGAGGGGAATGGAGGCAGCAGGAAGCCACAGACTGAGAGTTATATAGTGGGAGGAGCAGGGTCCCCAGCAGCACAGAGTATATCAGGAGATGAGTGATGTGTCAGTGAGGACAGGGCTGCATGTGACAGGGGCAGTGACATGATGTGAGGAGGGGAATGGAGGCAGCAGGTAGCCACAGACAGAGTTATATAATGGGAGGAGCAGAGTTCCCAGCAGCACAAAGTATATCAGGAGATGAGTGATGTGTCAGTGAGGACAGGGCTGCATGTGACAGGGGCAGTGACATGATGTGAGGAGGGGAATGGAGGCAGCAGGAAGCCACAGACTGAGAGTTATATAGTGGAAGGAGCAGGGTCCCCAGCAGCACAGAGTATATCAGGAGATGAGTGATGTGTCAGTGAGGACAGGGCTGCATGTGACAGGGGCAGTGACATGATGTGAGGAGGGGAATGGAGGCAGCAGGAAGCCACAGACTGAGAGTTATATAGTGGGAGGAGCAGGGTCCCCAGCAGCACAGAGTATATCAGGAGCTGAGTGATGTGTCAGTGAGGACAGGGCTGCATGTGACAGGGGCAGTGACATGATGTGAGGAGGGGAATGGAGGCAGCAGGAAGCCACAGACTGAGAGTTATATAGTGGGAGGAGCAGGGTCCCCAGCAGCACAGAGTATACCAGGAGATGAGTGATGTGTCAGTGAGGACAGGACTGCATGTGACAGGGGCAGTGACATGATGTGAGGAGGGGAATGGAGGCAGCAGGAAGCCACAGACTGAGAGTTATATAGTGGGAGGAGCAGGGTCCCCAGCAGCACAGAGTATATCAGGAGATGAGTGGTGTGTCAGTGAGGACAGGGCTGCATGTGACAGGGGCAGTGACATGATGTGAGGAGGGGAATGGAGGCAGCGGGAAACCACAGACTGAGAGTTATATAGTGGGAGGAGCAGGGTCCCCAGCAGCACAGAGTATATCAGGAGATGAGTGATGTGTCAGTGAGGACAGGGTTGCATGTGACAGAGGCAGTGACATGATGTGAGGAGGGGAATGGAGGCAGCAGGAAGCCACAGACTGAGAGTTATATAGTGGAAGGAGCAGGGTCCCCAGCAGCATAGAGTATATCAGGAGATGAGGTAATGTGTCAGTGAGGACAGGGCTGCATGTGACAGGGGCAGTGACATGATGTGAGGAGGGGAATGGAGGCAGCAGGAAGCCACAGACTGAGAGTTATATAGTGAGAGGAGCAGGCTCCCCAGCAGCACAGAGTATATCAGGAGATGAGTGATGTGTCAGTGAGGACAGAGCTGCATGTGACAGAGGCAGTGACATGATGTGAGGAGGGGAATGGAGGCATCAGGAAGCCACAGACTGAGAGTTGTATAGTGGGAGGACCTGGGTCCCCAGCAGCACAGAGTATATCAGGAGATGAGTGATGTGTCAGTGAGGACAGGGCTGCATGTGACTGGGGCAGTGACATGATGTGAGGAGGGGAATGGAGGCAGCAGGAAGCCACAGACTGAGAGTTATATAGTGGGAGGAGCAGGGTCCCCAGCAGCACAGAGTATATCAGGAGATGAGTGATGTGTCAGTGAGGACAGGGCTGCATGTGACAGGGGCAGTGACATGATGTGATGAGGGGAATGGAGGAAGCAGGAAGCCACAGACTGAGAGTTATATAGTGGGAGGAGCAGGGTCCCCAGCAGCACAGAGTATATCAGGAGATGAGTGATGTGTCAGTGAGGACAGGGCTGCATGTGACAGGGGCAGTGACATGATGTGATGAGGGGAATGGAGGAAGCAGGAAGCCACAGACTGAGAGTTATATAGTGGGAGGAGCAGGGTCCCCAGCAGCACAGAGTATATCAGGAGATGAGTGATGTGTCAGTGAGGACAGGGCTGCATGTGACAGGAGCAGTGACATGATGTGAGGAGGGGAATGGAGACAGCAGGAAGGCACAGACTGAGAGTTATATAGTGGGAGGAGCAGCCCCCAGCAGCACAGAGTATATTAGGAGATGAGTGATGTGTCAGTGAGGACAGGGCTGCATATGACAGTTGCAGTAACATGATGTGAGGAGAGGAATGGAGGCAGCAGGAAGCCACAGACTGATAGTTATATAGTGGGAGGAGCAGGATCCCCAGCAGCACAGAGTATATCAGGAGATGAGTGATGTGTCAGTGAGGACAGGGCTGCATGTGACAGGGGCAGTGACATGATGTGAGGAGGGGAATGGAGGCAGCAGGAAGCCACAGACTGAGAGTTATATAGTGGGAGGAGCAGGGTCCCCAGCAGCACAGAGTATATCAGGAGATGAGTGATGTGTCAGTGAGGACAGGGTTGCATGTGACAGGGGCAGTGACATGATGTGAGGAGGGGATGGAGGCAGCAGGAAGCCACAGACTGAGAGTTATATAGTGGGAGGAGCAGGGTCCCCAGCAGCAGAGAGTATATCAGGAGATTAGTGATGGGTTAGTGAGTAAAGGGCAGTGTCATGTTGTGAGGAAGGTAAGGTCACATAATAAGATTTCATACACACTGGTGTCAGTCTTATGTGCTGTAATAGCATTTTAAATGCACATGAACTAAATTGAATATAGAATCCATTGACCCTATACACACTCTGGATATTATATATGTGTGGTAGAGTTTCAGTTTTCCAAATGTTTCCCTTTATTACTAATTTATTAATATAGCTCCACCAATTATGTAGCGCTGTTCAGAGAATATCAGTCCCTGCGCCACTGGAGCTTACAGTCTAAAATCCTTACTGTGTACACACTAGAGATCATTTTTAATCAGCAGCCAAGTAACCTACTGGTCTGCTTCTCGGAGAGTGGGAGGAAACCAGAGCCCCTGAAGGCAAGTACGGGGAGGACATACAAACTCCAGACATATAGATACATCGGGGGAATCAAACTCATGACCCCAGTACTATGAGGCAGCAATGCTAACCACTGTGGCACCATGCCATTCACCTACAACCTTCTTGTACAAATAATGACCGTCTGTTCCAGGTATAGAACTGCTGAGTAAAGCTTTGAAATGAACAACTACAACCTATTTCAGGAGTGGGAATTAGCTTGTTTGCTTTAAGGCGGTTTTGTGGCGGAAACAGCTGGTGGCCGCGGAGATGTTTTACAATCATCCCCCATGTGCTTCCAGGAGATTTACATGACAATGAAACATATCTGGTTGAAGGCATATAGGGGGTCATTCCGAGTTGATCGCTCGCTAGCAGTTTTTAGCAGCCGTGCAAACGCTATGCCGCCTCCCACTGGGAGTGTATTTTAGCTTAGCAGAAGTGCGAACGAAAGGATCGCAGAGCGGCTACAAAATATTTTTGTGCAGTTTCAGAGTAGCTCAAAACCTACTCAGCGCTTGCGATGACTTCAGACTGTTCGGTTCCTGATTTGACGTCACGAACACGCCCTGCGTTCGGCCAGCCACGCCTGCGTTTTTCCTGGCACGCCTGCGTTTTTCCGAACACTCCCTGAAAACGGTCAGTTGACACCCAGAAAGTAACGCCCACTTCCTGTCAATCACTCTGCGGCCAGCAGTGCGACTGAAAATCTTCGCTAGGCCCTGTGTGAAACTACATCAGCCGTAGTGAAAGTACGTCGCGCGTGCACATTACGCCGCATGCGCAGAAGTGCAGTTTTTTTGCATCGCCGCTGCGCAGCGAAGATTTTCAGCTAGCGATCAACTCGGAATGACCCCCATTGAGTATATATCCCCTGAAGTAGGTCCTGTAGTTGTACAGTATTTGCGGATATTTAATGCCACTATGGGGTCTATTTACTAAGCCGTGGGTGGAGATAAAGCGGATGGAGGTAAAGTACCAGCCAATCAGCTCCTAACTGTCATTTTTCAAACCCAGCGTGTGACATGGCAGTTAGACGCTGATTGGCTGGTACTGTATCTCCGTCCACTTTATTTCCACCAAGGCTTAGTAAATAGATCCCAAAATACCCAAATAATATTTAGGTTTTTTCAGTACAAATGTCATCAACTTCAACATATATCTCGGCCCCACTAGGAGAAAGAGGGCTGGAAAAGAAACCATGTGGCTTCCATAGAGGGCATTTAAAGGGAAAGATGACCTATTTATATACATAGTAGTTTTTATTTTTTTTAATTTTATTTAATTCACTGAATCAGCTGGAACTAGGTCACTGTGTAAAAGATCAACTATATTTGGATTTATAATCTGTTAATGTAAATGGAATCCGGTGTGTTCCATGCATGCCGCGCTCTCCAGCTGGCAGTTCCGCTGATGGCGGAGTTATAACTATACAGTAGATTTACATTTCCTGTGTTCACAATGTAATCATTATATAGCTAAGAGCCTGATCTATAAGTGGCCGCACAGCCGCTGTCATACCCAGCGGAACAATTTATTGCAACCACACACGTCTGCACCACTTCTGTGTCCATCCCTGAATAAGTCTTGCTGCCATGAGAGTAACGATGATTTATTCTTAGGACAATAATTAGGAAGACCCCTACTAAATATATTGTTTCATTGAAATGTCCCTTATTAAATATTTCCCCTTGCGTCGGACTGTGTAACCCGTTACAGATATATGAGCATTATAAACTACTATTGCCTGTTCGTTATTGTTCTAATGGAATGATACATCTCTTTGTCCGCCAGGAAACATGGGACTGAGCTCCTGTCCAGCCGACGAGTTTCTTTGTGGAAATGGGAAGTGTATCCCGAACACCTGGAAATGCAATTCCGTGGATGAATGTGGGGATTACACCGACGAACGCAACTGTACAGCCCCGTCCACTGAGCTCCGCACCACGCTCTGCCCCGAGCGGACGTTCCCATGTAACTCGGCCCACTCCACGCAGTGCATGTCCAACGAGCTGAGGTGCAACTCCGTCAAGGACTGCATCAGCGGCTCGGATGAGGAGAACTGTCCCGACCTCACGTGCGGGGGGAGGCTCGGCAACTTCTACGGCTCCTTCGCCTCGCCAGACTTTTTCCGAGCCGACGGCGGCCGCTCGGACCTCCAGTGCACGTGGTACGTCGACACTCAGGATAATCGCCACGTCATTCTGCAGATTGACTTGCAGCTGGGATACAGCGACTACGTCAAAGTGTACGAAGGCATCGGCGAGCAGAACCACAAGCTCTTGCAGAGCCTCTCGTTCCGCAACAATCGCCACACGGTCAGCGCGGAGTCGGCCAATGGCCAGCTCACGTTGTCCTACCACGTACGGCCGAAGAGCATAGGGCACGGTTTCAACGCCACCTACCAGGTGAAAGGGTACTGCCTCCCGTGGGAACATCCCTGCGGAATGGATGAGATCTGTTTCTCCGACAGCCAGAATTGTGACGGGTGGTGGCACTGCCCCAACGGCAAAGATGAGGAGAACTGCCCGGCCTGCCAAAGCAACGAGTACCCCTGCGAGGGAGGGAGCGGCCTGTGCTATTCCTACCTCGACCGCTGCAACAACCAGAAGAACTGCCCAGATGGTTCCGATGAGAAAAACTGCTTCACCTGCCAGCCGGGGAACTTCCACTGCGGTACCAACCTGTGCATCTTCGAGACGTGGCGGTGCGACGGTCAAGAGGATTGCCAGGATGGTAGCGATGAACAGAACTGTCTGGTGATCGTGCCTCGGAAAGTCATCACGGCCGCCCTTATCGGTAGCCTGGTGTGTGGCCTGCTCCTGGTGATCGCGCTTGGCTGCGCGTTCAAACTGTATTCGCTAAGGAGCAGAGAGTACAGGTGAGACGTCTTCCCCTTCTTCACGGGTGATATCCCTTTACATGTCAGAGCAAAGGTAAAATATGGAAGTTTTAAATATGTTCGGCGTTAGACTTTTTTTCTTCCCTTCTGTTCCAAATGCATTTTTTAAAAAGTGATATTCCGAAAAGGCCTAGCAGTGAGGCGGGCGCAGCTATAGGCATGTTTAACACTTATCCGCAAACCCGTTATCAGACAAGTCCCTGTAATACGTGTAGTATACGCTGCATAAGCCTGTCGCCCTGATTCTATCCACCTCCTGCTAAATTAGCCATTATAGGAGGCTCCCTACATTGTTTCACCTACGTCCCCAGACTGCGCCCCCCCCCCCCCCCTTCCCACGGGAATTCAGGACTAGAAAGTCTTATCATGGAGCTAATTCAGAGCTGGATGCTATTTAAAAAAAAATTGCAGTTAGGCGATGGTTGTGGATCTGCGCAGTGCAAAGCTGGGGAGGCCGCTATCAGTGCCCCAAAAGCCTGCAGTGTAATTGGCACGCTGCTGGCGTTTGGGGGCGGTGACGGGAAACATTCCAGTGCATTGGCCGGACATATCCTGAGTAAACTGGGGGTTACTCAGATGTCCGATGGTGATGCAGTTGATACGATGCCAAACAGAAATCTTGGGGCCTGGTACACTTTTATTTTTGTGGGCCCCCTAATCCCTACCAGGTAGGTAAAGAGTTGACACACACACACACACACACACACACACACACACACACACACACACACTATTCACATTACATGATGCCATGCGTCTCCAAACCACATAATACGCCACACAATGCCAACAATTCTCACTAAATGCCTCATAGTGCCCCACTTCACATTATATGCCAGAATACACCCCCAATTAATTTTATCGGTCCCATTGTGTCCCCAGTTCACGTTATATACCTAACTATGCATCCAAATGACATTAAATACCATAACATGCACCCAAAATTAGTTTATATGCCTCTCTATGCCTCCAATTCACATTATATGCCCCCCTGAGCCCTCAAAATCACATAATACGCCTCACTGTGCCCTCAAATAACACAATGTGCCCCACTGTACTCCCAAATAACATCATACGCCCCACTGGACCCCCAAATAACATCATACACCCCACTGTGCCCCCAAATAACATTATATGCCCCACTGTGTCCCCAAATAACATTATATGCCTCACTGTGCCTCCAAATAACATCATATGCCCCGCTCTACCCCCAAATAACATAATATGCAGCACTGAGCCTCCAAATAACATTATATGCCACACTGTGCCCCCAAATAACATTATATGCCACACTGTGCCCCCAAATAACATTATATGCCCCACTGTGCCCCCAAATAACATTATATGCCCCACTGTGCCCCCAAATAACATTATATGCCCCACTGTGCCCCCAAATAACATTATATGCCCCACTGTGCCTCCAAATAACATCATATGCCCCACTCTGCCCCAAATTACATTATATGCCTCATTGTGCCTCCAAATAACATCATATGCCCCACTGTTCCCCCAAATAACATCATATGCCCCACTGAGCCTCCAAACAACATTATATGCCCCACTGAGCCTCCAAACAACATTATATGCCCCACTGTGCCCCCAAATAACATCATATGCCCCACTGTGCCCCCAAATAACATCATATGCCCCACTGTGCCCCCAAATAACATCATATGCCCCACTGTGCCCCCAAATAACATCATATGCCCCACTGTGCCCCCAAATAACATCATACGCCCCACTGTGCCCCCAAATAACATCATACGCCCCACTGTGCCTCCAAATAACATCATACGCCCCACTGTGCCCCCAAATAACATCATACGCCCCACTGTGCCCCCAAATAACATCATACGCCCCACTGTGCCCCCAAATAACATCATATGCCCCACTGTGCCCCCAAATAACATCATACGCCCCACTGTGCCCCCAAATAACATCATACGCCCCACTGTGCCCCAGCTTAACAACACAGTAGCTTCTTTCTTGCATGTTCTCTCTATTTCTCTTCTATCTTCCTTTTCCTCTGTTATTCAGCTTCTTCTTCCTGTGCCTCGCAGCTCCTCTTCGTAGATGAAGGAATTTGGCAGGCAGTTTTTTCACTGGGTATCTGGGGGGATTGTGCCGGAGCCCTTGTACCCGAGGTACCCCCCTGTCACCGGGCCTGCGCAGTCACAGCGGCAGTGCTACAGGTCCACCCTGAAACAGGCCCTGTGTCCACTGAACTGGAGTCTGAGCTGAAATGGGACATGGTAGTCCAATAGTAGAAAAGTGGGTATAGCTGAGAAGGGGGATCTAACAAGAAACATAGAGGGATATTCAATTAGTCCCCCCCAAATTTTGGGCTGCAAAAAGTGGTTTGGTTTTGTTTTTTCAATTTTTTTAAAACCTTTTTTTGCCGATTTTTCTTTTTCAGCCAATTCAGTTATCCCCCATTTCTCTGACGTCCTAAGTGGATGCTGGGACTCCGTAAGGACCATGGGGGGGGGCGGTAGCGGCTCCGCAGGAGACTGGGCACAACTAAAGAAAGCTTTAGGACTACCTGGTGTGCACTGGCTCCTCCCACTATGACCCTCCTCCAGACCTCAGTTAGATTTCTGTGCCCGGCCGAGCTGGATGCACACTAGGGGCTCTCCTGAGCTCCTAGAAAGAAAGTATATTTTAGGTTTTTTATTTTACAGTGAGATCTGCTGGCAACAGACTCACTGCTACGAGGGACTAAGGGGAGAAGAAGCGAACCTACCTGCTTGCAGCTAGCTTGGGCTTCTAGGCTACTGGACACCATTAGCTCCAGAGGGATCGACCACAGGACCCGACCTCGATGTTCGGTCCCGGAGCCGCGCCGCCGGCCCCCTTACAGAGCCAGAAGCAAGAAGTGTTCCGGAAAATCGGCGGCAGAAGACTTCTGTCTTCAACAAGGTAGCGCACAGCACTGCAGCTGTGCGCCATTGCTCCTCATGCACACCTCACACTCCGGTCACTGATGGGTGCAGGGCGCTCGGGGGGGGCGCCCTGAGGGCAATATAATACACCTTGGCTGGCAAATCATCACAATATATAGTCCCAGGGCTATATATGTGATAAATTACCCCTGCCAGAATCCATGAAAAAAGCGGGAGAAAAGTCAGCCGTAAAAGGGGCGGGGCTATCTCCCTCAGCACGCTGGCGCCATTTTTTCTTCACAGTGCAGCTGGAAGACAGCTCCCCAGGCTCTCCCCTGTAGTTTTCAGGCTCAAAGGGTTAAAAAGAGAGGGGGGGCACTAAATTTAGGCGCAATATGTGTATACAAGCAGCTATTGGGGGAAAAATCACTCAGTTATAGTGTTAATCCCTGCATTATATAGCGCTCTGGTGTGTGCTGGCATACTCTCTCTCTGTCTCCCCAAAGGACTTTGTGGGGTCCTGTCCTCAGTCAGAGCATTCCCTGTGTGTGTGCGGTGTGTCGGTACGGCTGTGTCGACATGTTGGATGAGGAAGGTTACGTGGAGGCGGAGCAGAGGCCGATAAATGGGATGTCGCCCCCTGTGGGGCCGACACCAGAGTGGATGGATAGGTGGAAGGTATTAACCGACAATGTCAACTCCTGACATAAAAGGCTGGATGACGTAACAGCTGTTGGACAGCCGGCTTCTCAGCCCGCGCCTGCCCAGGCGTCTCAAAGGCCATCAGGGGCTCAAAAAAACGCCCGTTACCTCAGATGGCAGACACAGATGTCGGCACGGAGTCTGACTCCAGTGTCGACGAGGTTGAGACATATACACAATCCACTAGGAACATCCGTTGCATGATCTCGGCAATGAAAAATGTGTTACACATTTCTGACATGAACCCAAGTACCACATAAAAGGGGTTTTATGTTTGGGGAGAAAAAGCAGACAGTGTTTTGTTCCCCCATCAGATGAGTGAAAGAAGTGTGTAAAGAGCGTGGGTTCCCCCGATAAGAAAATGGTAATTTCTCTAACGTCCTAAGTGGATGCTGGGGACTCCGTCAGGACCATGGGGAATAGCGGCTCCGCAGGAGACAGGGCACAACAAGTAAGCTTTTAGGATCACATGGTGTGTACTGGCTCCTCCCCCTATGACCCTCCTCCAAGCCTCAGTTAGGTTTTTGTGCCCGTCCGAGCAGGGTGCAATCTAGGTGGCTCTCCTAAAGAGCTGCTTAGAAAAAGTTTTTTAGGTTTTTTATTTTCAGTGAGTCCTGCTGGCAACAGGCTCACTGCATCGAGGGACTTAGGGGAGAGAATTTCAACTCACCTGCGTGCAGGATGGATTGGATTCTTAGGCTACTGGACACCATTAGCTCCAGAGGGAGTCGGAACACAGGTCTCACCCTGGGGTTCGTCCCGGAGCCGCGCCGCCGACCCCCCTTACAGATGCTGAAGATTGAAGGTCCGGAAACAGGCGGCAGAAGGCTCTTCAGTCTTCATGAAGGTAGCGCACAGCACTGCAGCTGTGCGCCATTGTTGTCACACACTTCACACCAGACGGTCACGGAGGGTGCAGGGCGCTGCTGGGGGCGCCCTGGGCAGCAATATATAATACCTTTTATGGCAAAAGAATACATCACATATAGCCATTAAGGCTATATGTATGTATTTAACCCATGCCAAATGTCTAAAACTCCGGGAGAAAAGCCAGCCGGAATAGGGGGCGGGGCTTATTCTCCTCAGCACACAGCGCCATTTTCCTGCTCAGCTCCGCTGTGAGGAAGGCTCCCAGGACTCTCCCCTGCACTGCACTACAGAAACAGGGTAAAACAGAGAGGGGGGGCATATTTTGGCGATATTTTTATATATTTAAGCGGCTATAAGGAACAACACTTATATAGGGTTGTTCCCATATATATTATAGCGCTTGGGTGTGTGCTGGCAAACTCTCCCTCTGTCTCCCCAAAGGGCTAGTGGGGTCCTGTCTTCGATAAGAGCATTCCCTGTGTGTCTGCTGTGTGTCGGTACAATTGTGTCGACATGTATGAGGACGATGTTGGCGTGGAGGCAGAGCAATTGCCGATAATGGTGATGTCACCCCCCAGGGAGTCGACACCGGAATGGATGGCTTGTTTATGGAATTACGTGATAATGTCAGCACATTACAAAAATCAGTTGACGACATGAGACGGCCGGCAAACCAGTTAGTACCTGCCCAGGCGTCTCAGACACCGTCAGGGGCTGTAAAGCGCCCTTTACCTCAGTCGGTCGACACAGACCCAGACACAGACACTGAATCTAGTGTCGACGGTGATGAAACAAACGTATTTTCAAGTAGGGCCACACGTTATATGATCACGGCAATGAAGGAGGCTTTGCATATCTCTGATACTGCAAGTACCACAAAAAGGGGTATTATGTGGGGGGTGAAAAAACTACCTGTAGTTTTTCCTGAATCAGAGGAATTAAATGATGTATGTGATGAAGCGTGGGTTAACCCAGATAGAAAAATGCTAATTTCAAAAAAGTTATTAGCATTATACCCTTTCCCGCCAGAGGTTAGGGCGCGCTGGGAAACACCCCCTAGGGTGGATAAGGCGCTCACACGCTTATCGAAACAAGTGGCGTTACCGTCTCCTGATACGGCCGCCCTCAAGGATCCAGCTGATAGGAGGCTGGAAACTACCCTGAAAAGTATATACACTCATACTGGTGTTATACTGCGACCAGCCATCGCCTCAGCCTGGATGTGCAGTGCTGGGGTCGTCTGGTTGGATTCCCTGACTGAAAATATTGATACCCTGGATAGGGACAGTATTTTATTGACTATAGAGCAATTAAAGGATGCTTTCCTTTATATGCGAGATGCGCAGAGAGATATTTGCACTCTGGCATCGAGAGTAAATGCGATGTCCATATCTGCCAGAAGGAGTTTATGGACGCGACAGTGGTCAGGTGATGCGGATTCCAAACGACATATGGAAGTATTGCCGTATAAAGGGGAGGAATTATTTGGCGTCGGTCTATCGGATCTGGTGGCTACGGCAACTGCCGGAAAATCCACTTTTTTACCTCAGACCCCCTCCCAACAGAAAAAGACACCGTCTTTTCAGCCGCAGTCCTTTCGTTCCTATAAGAACAAGCGGACAAAAGGACAGTCATATCTGCCTCGGGGCAGAGGAAGGGGTAAGAGAGGGCAGCAAGCAGCCCCTGCCCAGGAACAGAAGCCCTCCCAGGGTTCTGCAAAGCCCTCAGCATGACGCTGGGGCCTTACAAGCGGACTCAGGAACGGTGGGGGCTCGACTCAAGAATTTAAGCGCACAGTGGGCTTGCTCACAGGTGGACCCCTGGATTCTACAGGTAGTATCTCAGGGTTACAGGTTGGAATTCGAGAAATCTCCCCCTCGCCGGTTCCTAAAGTCTGCTTTGCCAACGTCTCCCTCGGACAGGGCGACGGTATTGGAAGCCATTCACAAGCTGTTTGCTCAGCAGGTGATAGTCAAGGTACCCCTCCTACAACAGGGAAAGGGGTATTACTCCACGCTATTTGTGGTACCGAAGCCGGACGGCTCGGTAAGACCTATTCTAAATCTCAAATCTTTGAACCTGTACATACAAAAATTCAAGTTCAAGATGGAGTCACTCAGAGCAGTGATAGCGAATCTGGAAGAAGGGGACTTTATGGTGTCCCTGGACATAAAGGACGCTTACCTGCATGTCCCAATTTGCCCTTCACATCAAGGGTACCTCAGGTTCGTGGTGCAAAACTGTCATTATCAGTTTCAGACGCTGCCGTTTGGATTGTCCACGGCACCTCGGGTCTTTACCAAGGTAATGGCCGAAATGATGATCCTTCTACGAAGAAGAGGCGTATTAATTATCCCTTACTTGGACGATCTCCTGATAAGGGCAAGATCCAGAGAACAGCTGGAAGACGGAGTAGCACTAACCCAACTAGTGCTGCAACAACACGGGTGGATTCTGAATTTTCCAAAATCTCAGTTGACCCCGACGACACGTCTGCTGTTCCTGGGAATGATTCTGGACACGGTTCAGAAAAAGGTGTTTCTTCCGGAGGAGAAAGCCAGGGAGTTATCCGAACTTGTCAGGAACCTCCTAAAACCAGGGACAGTGTCTGTGCATCAATGCACAAGAGTCCTGGGAAAGATGGTGGCTTCTTACGAAGCGATTCCATTCGGCAGATTCCACGCACGAACTTTTCAGTGGGATCTGCTGGACAAATGGTCCGGATCGCATCTGCAGATGCATCAGCGGATAACCTTATCGCCACGGACAAGGGTGTCTCTTCTGTGGTGGTTGCAGAGTGCTCATCTGTTAGAGGGCCGCAGATTCGGCATACAGGACTGGGTCCTGGTGACCACGGATGCCAGTCTGAGAGGCTGGGGAGCGGTCACACAAGGAAGAAACTTCCAGGGAGTATGGTCAAGCCTGGAGATGTCTCTTCACATAAATATACTGGAGCTAAGAGCGATTTACAATGCTCTAAGTCTGGCAAAACCCCTGCTTCAGGGTCAGCCGGTGTTGATCCAGTCGGACAACATCACGGCAGTCGCCCACGTAAACAGACAGGGCGGCACAAGAAGCAGGACAGCAATGGCAGAAGCTGCAAGGATTCTTCGCTGGGCGGAAGATCATGTGATAGCACTGTCAGCAGTATTCATTCCGGGAGTGGACAACTGGGAAGCAGACTTCCTCAGCAGACACGATCTACACCCGGGAGAGTGGGGACTTCATCCAGAAGTCTTCCACATGATTGTGAACCGTTGGGAAAAACCAATGGTGGATATGATGGCGTCCCGCCTCAACAAAAAACTGGACAGGTATTGCGCCAGGTCAAGAGATCCTCAGGCAATAGCTGTGGACGCTCTGGTAACACCGTGGGTGTTCCAGTCAGTGTATGTGTTCCCTCCTCTGCCTCTCATACCAAAAGTACTGAGAATTATACGGCAAAAGGGAGTAAGAACGATACTAGTGGCTCCGGATTGGCCAAGAAGAACTTGGTACCCGGAACTTCAAGAGATGCTCACGGAGGATCCGTGGCCTCTACCTCTAAGACGGGACCTGCTTCAGCAGGGACCGTGTCTATTCCAAGACTTACCGCGGCTGCGTTTGACGGCATGGCGGTTGAACGCCGAATTCTAAAGGAAAAAGGCATTCCGGAAGAGGTCATTCCTACACTGGTAAAGGCCAGGAAGGAGGTGACTGCACAACATTATCACCGCATTTGGAGGAAATATGTTGCGTGGTGTGAGGCCAGGAAGGCCCCCACGGAGGAATTTCAACTGGGTCGATTCCTACATTTCCTGCAAACAGGATTGTCTATGGGCCTCAAATTGGGGTCCATTAAGGTTCAAATTTCGGCCCTGTCGATTTTCTTCCAGAAAGAATTGGCTTCAGTTCCTGAAGTTCAGACTTTTGTAAAAGGAGTACTACATATACAGCCCCCGGTTGTGCCCCCAGTGGCACCGTGGGATCTTAATGTAGTCTTGGATTTTCTAAAATCCCATTGGTTTGAGCCGCTCAAATCGGTGGAGATGAAGTATCTTACATGGAAAGTAACCATGCTACTGGCCCTGGCTTCAGCCAGGAGAGTATCAGAATTGGCGGCTTTATCATATAAGAGCCCATATCTGATTTTCCATACGGACAGGGCAGAACTGCGGACGCGTCCTCATTTTCTGCCTAAGGTGGTGTCAGCGTTTCACCTGAACCAGCCTATTGTGGTGCCTGCGGCTACTAACGAGTTGGAGGATTCCAAGTTGTTGGACGTGGTCCGGGCATTGAAAATATATATTTCAAGAACGGCTGGAGTCAGAAAGTCTGACTCACTGCTTATATTGTATGCACCCAACAAGATGGGTGCTCCTGCTTCTAAGCAGACGATTGCTCGTTGGATTTGTAGCACAATTCAACTTGCACATTCTGTGGCAGGCTTGCCACAACCTAAATCTGTCAAGGCCCATTCCACAAGGAAAGTGGGCTCATCCTGGGCGGCTGCCCGGGGAGTCTCGGCATTACAACTCTGCCGAGCTGCTACTTGGTCAGGGGCAAACACGTTTGCAAAATTCTACAAATTTGATACCCTGGCTGAGGAGGACCTTGAGTTCTCTCATTCGGTGCTGCAGAGTCATCCGCACTCTCCCGCCCGTTTGGGAGCTTTGGTATAATCCCCATGGTCCTGACGGAGTCCCCAGCATCCACTTAGGACGTTAGAGAAAATAAGAATTTACTTACCGATAATTCTATTTCTCGTAGTCCGTAGTGGATGCTGGGCGCCCATCCCAAGTGCGGATTGTCTGCAATACTTGTACATAGTTATTGTTACAAAAAAATCGGGTTGTTATTTGTTGTGAGCCATCTGTTCAGAGGCTCCTACGTTTGTCATACTGTTAACTGGGTTCAGATCACAAGTTATACGGTGTGATTGGTGTGGCTGGTATGAGTCTTACCCGGGGTTCAATATCCTTCCTTATTGTGTACGCTCGTCCGGGCACAGTACCTAACTGAGGCTTGGAGGAGGGTCATAGGGGGAGGAGCCAGTACACACCATGTGATCCTAAAAGCTTACTTTTTGTGCCCTGTCTCCTGCGGAGCCGCTATTCCCCATGGTCCTGACGGAGTCCCCAGCATCCACTACGGACTACGAGAAATAGAATTATCGGTAAGTAAATTCTTATTTTCTAAAAAGTTACTGCTGGCGTACCCTTTCCCGCCAGAGGATAGGTCACGTTGGGAGATATCCCCTAGGGTGGATAAAGCGCTCACACGTTTGTCAAAAAAGGTGGCACTGCCGTCTTGGGATACGGCCACTTTGAAGGAGCCTGCTGATAAAAAGCAGGAGGCTATCCTGAAGTCTGTATAACACACTCAGGTACTATACTGAGACCTGCATTTGCCTCAGCATAAATAGTGCTGCTGCAGCGTGGTCTGATACCCTGTCAGATAATATTAATACCCTAGACAGGGATAATATTTTGCTAACATAGAGCATATTAAAGACGTTGTTTTATATATGAAGGATGCACAGAGGGATATTTGCCGGCTGGCATCCAGAATTAATGCAATGTCCATTCTGCCAGGAGGGTATTAGAGACCCGGCAGTGGACAGGTGATGCTGCCTTTAAAAGGCACATCTGCCTTATAAGGGTGAGGAATTGTTTGGGGATGGTCTCTAGGACCTCGTATCCACAGCAACAGCTGGGAAGAAAAACTTTTACCTCAGGTTTCCTCACAGCCTAAGAAAGCACCGTATTTTCAGGTACAGTCCTTTCGGCTTCAGAAAAGCAAGCGGGTCAAAGGCGCTTCCTTTCTGCACAGAGACAAGGGAAGAAGGAAAAAGCTGCACCAGACAGCCGGTTCCCAGGATCAAAAATCTTCCCCCGCTTCCTCTGAGTCCACCGCATGACGCTGGGGCTCCACAGGTGGAGACAGGTGCGGTGGGGGCGCGTCTCGGGAACTTCAGGGACCAGTGGGCTGGCCCACAGGTGGATCCCTAGGTTCTGCAAGTAGTATCACAGGGATACAGGCTGGAGTTCGAGGCGACTCCCCCTCGCCGTTACCTCACATCAGCCTTGCCTGCTGCCCTCGGAGAAAGGGAGGTAGTACTGGCGGCAATTCACAAGCTGTACTTCCAGCAGGTGAAATCAAGGTACCCCTCCTTCAACAAGGCCGGGGTTACTATTCCAAAATGTTGTGGTACCGAAACCAGACGGTTCGGTGAGACCCATTCTAAAATTGAAATCCTTGAACACTTATATACGCAGGTTCAATTTCAAAATGGAATCGCTCAGGGCGATTATTGCAAGCCTGGAGAATTTCATGGTATCACTGGACATCAAGGATGCTTACCTGCATGTCCCTATTTACCCTCTTCACCAGGAGTACCTCAAAATTGTGGTACAGGATTGTCATTACCAATTCCAGACGTTGCCGTTGGTCTGTCCCCGGCACCGAGGGTATTTACCAAGGTAATGGCCGAAATAATTATCCCGTACTTGGACGATCTCCTTATAAAGGCGAGGTCCAGGGAGCAGTTGTTCGTCGGAGTAGCACTATCTCGGGAAGTGCTACAACAGCACGGCTGGATTCTGAATATTCCAAAGTCGCAGCTGGTTCCTACGACGCGTCTACTGTTCCTGGGTATGGTTCTGGACACAGAACAGGATAAAAAGGGTTTTCTCCCGGAGGAGAAGTCCAAGGAGTTGTCGTCTCTAGACAGAGACCTCCTAATACAAATACAGGTGTCGGTGCATCAATGCACGCGAGCCCTGGGAAAGATGGTAGCTTCTTACGAAGTAATTCCATTCGCCAGGTCCCATGCAAGGATCTTCCAGTGGGATTTGTTGGACAAGTGGTCCGGGTCGCATCTTCAGATGCATCCGCGGATAACCCGGTCTCCAAGGGCCAGGGTGTCGCTGTTGTGGTGGCTGCAGAGTGCTCATCTTCTAAGGGGCCGCAGATTCGGCATACAGGACTGGGTCCTGGTGACCACGGATACAAGCCTTCGAGGCTGGGGGGCAGTCACACAGGGAAGAAACTTCCAAGGATTATGGAAAAGTCAGGAGACTTCCCTACACATAAATATTCTGGAACTAAGGGCCATTTACAATGCCCTAAGTCAGGCTAAACCCCTGCTTCAACACCGGCCGGTGCTGATCCAGTCAGACGGCGGTCGCTCATGTAAACCGACAGGGCGGCACAAGAAGCAGGATGGCGATGGCAGAAGCCACAAGGATTCTCCGATGGGCGGAAAATCATGTGTTAGCACTGTCAGCAGTGTTTATTCCCGGAGTGGACAACTGGGAAGCAGACTTTCTCAGCAGACACGACCTCCACCCGGGAGAGTGGGGACTTCATCCAGAAGTCTTCCAAATGATTGTACACCGTTTGGAAAGGCCACAGGTGGACATGATGGCGTCCCGCCTCAACAAAAAGCTACAAAGATATTGCGCCAGGTCAAGGGACCCTCAGGCGATAGCTGTGGACGCTCTGGTAACACCGTGGGTGTACCAGTCGGTGTATGTGTTCCCTTCTCTGCCTCTCTTACCCAGGGTAATGAGAATAATAAGAAGGAGAGGAGTAAGAACTATACTCATTGTTCCGGATTGGCCAAGAAGAGCTTGGTACCCAGAACTCCAAGAAATGATCTCAGAGGACCCATGGCCTCTGCCGCTCAGACAGGACCTGCTGCAGCAGAGGGCCTGTCTGTTCCAAGACGTACCGCGGCTGCGTTTGACGGCATGGCGGTTGAACGCCGGATCCTGAAGGAAAAGGGCATTCCGGAGGAAGTTACCCCTACGCTAATTAAAGCTAGGAAAGAAGTGAACGCAAACCATTATCACCGCATATGGCGGAAATATGTTGCGTGCTGTGAGGCCAGGAAGGCCCCAAAGGAGGAATTTCAGCTAGGTCGATTTCTGCACTTCCTACAGTCAGGGGTGACTATGGGCCTAAAATTGGGTTCCATTAAGGTCCAGATTTCGGCTCTATCGATTTTCTTCCAAAATAGAACTGGCTTCACTGCCTGAAGTTCAGACTTTTGTTAAGGGAGTGCTGCATAGTCAGCCCCCGTTTGTGCCTCCAGTGGCACCGTGGGATCTCAACGTGGTGTTGGATTTCCTGAAGTCGCATTGGGTTGAGCCACTTAAATCCGTGGAGCTACAATACCTCACGTGGAAAGTGGTCATGCTGTTGGCCTTGGCGTCGGCCAGGCGTGTATCAGAATTGGCGGCTTTGTCATGCAAAAGCCCTTATCTGATTTTTTATATGGATAAGGCGGAATTGAGGACTCGTTCCCAATTCCTTCCTAAGGTGGTATCAGTTTTTCATGTGAACCAACCTATTGTGGTGCCTGCGACTACTTGGGACTTGGAGGATTCCAAGTTACTGGACGTAGTCAGGGCCCTGAAAAGTATATGTTTCCAGGACGGCTGGAGTCAGGAAAACTGACTCGCTATTTATCCTGTATGCACCCAACAAGCTGGGTGCTCCTGCTTCTAAGCAGACTATTGCTCGCTGGATCTGTAGCACGATTCAACTTGCACATTCTGCGGCTGGACTGCCGCACCCTAAATCTGTAAAAGCCCATTCCACGAGGAAAGTGGGCTCTTCTTGGGCGGCTGCCCGAGGAGTCTCGGCTTTACAAATTTGCCGAGCTGTTACTTGGTCGGGTTCAAACATATTTGCAAGAGTCTACAAGTTTGATACCCTGGCTGAGGAGGACCTAGAGTTTGCTCATTCGGTGCTGCAGAGTCATCCGCACTCTCCCGCCCGTTTGGGAGCTTTGGTATAATCCCCATGGTCCTTACGGAGTCCCAGCATCCACTTAGGACGTCGGAGAAAATAAGATTTTACTCACCGGTAAATCTATTTCTCGTAGTCCGTAGTGGATGCTGGGCGCCCATCCCAAGTGCGGATTGTCTGCAATACTTGTTTATAGTTATTGCCTAACTAAAGGGTTATTGTTGAGCCATCTGTTGAGAGGCTCAGTTATTTCATACTGTTAACAGGGTATAGTATCACGAGTTATACGGTGTGATTGGTGTGGCTGGTATGAGTCTTACCCGGGATTCAAAATCCTTCCTTATTGTGTCAGCTCTTCCGGGCACAGTATCCTAACAGAGGTCTGGAGGAGGGTCATAGTGGGAGGAGCCAGTGCACACCAGGTAGTCCTAAAGCTTTCTTTAGTTGTGCCCAGTCTCCTGCGGAGCCGCTCCCCCCCCCCCCCCCCCCTCCCCCCCCCCATGGTCCTTTCGGAGTCCCAGCATCCACTACGGACTACGAGAAATAGATTTACCTGTGAGTAAAATCTTATTTTTTTACATTTTTGGGTGAAAACACATAGGATCCAAGAAAAGTTCCCTGACCTATGTGTTCTAAGATCCGCAATTGCAAAAAATGGGCCATTTTATTTGGGATTTTTTTCCCGCTTGCCTCAGGCAGGTGAAGAAAAAATAAGAATTTACTCACCGGTAATTCCATTTCTCGTAGTCCGTAGTGGATGCTGGGAACTCCGTAAGGACCATGGGGAATAGCGGGCTCCGAAGGAGGCTGGGCACTCTAGAAAGATTTATGACTACCTGGTGTGCACTGGCTCCTCCCACTATGACCCTCCTCCAAGCCTCAGTTAGGACACTGTGCCCGGACGAGCAGACATAATAAGGAAGGATTTAGAATCCCGGGTAAGACTCTTACCAGCCACACCAATCACACCGTACAACTCGTGATACTATATCCAGTTTGACAGTATGAAAACAACTGAGCCTCTCAACAGATGGCTCAACAATAACCCTTTAGTTAACAGTAACTATGTACAAGTATTGCAGACAATCCGCACTTGGGATGGGCGCCCAGCATCCACTACGGACTACGAGAAATAGAATTACCGGTGAGTAAATTCTTATTTTCTCTAACGTCCTAGTGGATGCTGGGAACTCCGTAAGGACCATGGGGATTATACCAAAGCTCCCAAACGGGCGGGAGAGTGCGCATGACTCTGTAGCACCGAATGAGAGAACTCCAGGTCCTCCTCAGCCAGGGTATCAAATTTGTAGAATTTTGCAAACGTGTTTGCCCCTGACCAAGTAGCTGCTCGGCAAAGTTGTAAAGCCGAGACCCCTCGGGGCAGCCGCCCAAGATGAGCCCACCTTCCTTGTGGAATGGGCATTTACAGATTTTGGCTGTGGTATGCCTGCCACAGAATGTGCAAGCTGAATTGTACTACAAATCCAGCGAGCAATAGACTGCTTAGAAGCAGGAGCACCCAGCTTGTTGGGTGCATACAGGATAAACAACGAGTCAGTTTTCCTGACTCCAGCCGTCCTGGAAACATATATTTTCAGGGCCCTGACAACGTCTAGCAACTTGGAGTCCTCCAATTCACTAGTAGCCGCCGGCACCACAATAGGCTGGTTCAGGTGAAACGCTGACACCACCTTAGGGAGAAATTGGGGACGAGTCCTCAACTCTGCCCTATCCATATGGAAAATCAGATAAGGGCTTTTACATGATAAAGCCGCTAATTCTGACACTCGCCTGGCCGAAGCCAAGGCTAACAACATGACCACTTTCCACGTGAGATATTTCAGATCCACGGTTTTTAGTGGCTCAAACCAATGTGATTTTAAGAAACTCAACATCACGTTGAGATCCCAAGGTGCCACAGGAGGCACAAACGGGGGCTGAATATGCAGCACTCCTTTTACAAAAGTCTGAACTTCAGGGACTGAAGCTAGTTCTTTTTGAAAGAAAATCGACAGAGCCGAGATCTGTACTTTAATGGAGCCTAGTTTTAGGCCTATATCCACTCCTGCTTGCAGGAAATGCAGAAATCGACCTAGTTGAAATTCCTCTGTTGGGGCCTTATTGGCCTCGCACCATGCAACATATTTTCGCCATATGCGGTGATAATGCGTTGCCGTAACATCTTTCCTGGCCTTAATAAGCGTAGGAATGACTTCTTCCGGAATACCCTTTTCCTTTAGGATCCGGTGTTCAACCGCCATGCCGTCAAACGCAGCCGCGGTAAGTCTTGGAACAGACAGGGCCCCTGCTGTATCAGGTCCTGTCTGAGCGGTAGAGGCTACGGGTCCTCTGAGAGCATCTCTTGAAGTTCCGGGTACCACGCTCGTCTTGGCCAATCCGGAACCACGAGAATTGTGTTCACTCCTCGCTTTCTTATTATTCTCAATACCTTTGGAATGAGAGGCAGAGGAGGGAACACATAAACCGACTGGTACACCCACGGTGTCACTAGAGCGTCCACAGCTATCGCCTGAGGGTCCCTTGACCTGGCGCAATATCTTTTTAACTTTTTGTTGAGACGGGACGCCATCATGTCCACCTGTGGTTTTTCCCAACGGTTTACCAGCATCTGGAAGACTTCTGGGTGAAGTCCCCACTCTCCCGGGTGGAGGTCGTGTCTGCTGAGGAAGTCTGCTTCCCAGTTGTCCACTCCCGGAATGAACACTGCTGACAGTGCTAGTACATGATTCTCCGCCCATCGGAGAATTCTTGTGGCTTCTGCCATCGCCATCCTGCTTCTTGTGCCGCCCTGTCGATTTACATGGGCGACTGCCGTGATGTTGTCTGACTGGATCAGCACCGGCTGTTGTAGGAGCAGGGCTTTTGCTCGACTTAGGGCATTGTAGATGGCCCTTAGTTCCAGAATATTTATGTGAAGGGAAGTCTCCTGACTCGACCATAGTCCTTGGAAGTTTCTTCCCTGTATGACTGCCCCCCAGCCTCGAAGGCTGGCATCCGTGGTCACCAGGACCCAGTCCTGTATTCCGAACCTGCGGCCCTCTAGAAGATGGGCACTCTGCAGCCACCACAGTAGAGACACCCTGGTTCTTGGAGACAGGGTTATTAAGCGATGCATCTGAAGATGCGATCCGGACCACTGGTCCAACAGGTCCCACTGAAAGATTCTGGCATGGAACCTGCCGAAGGGAATTGCTTCGTAAGAAACCACCATCTTCCCTAGGACCCGTGTGCAGCGATGCACTGATACCTGTTTTGGTTTCAGGAGGTCTCTGACTAGAGATGACAACTCCCTGGCTTTCTCCTCCGGGAGAAACACTTTCTTCTGGACTGTATCCAGAATCATACCCAGGAACAGTAGCCGTGTCGTCGGAACCAGCTGTGACTTTGGGATATTCAGAATCCAGCCGTGCTGGTGCAGCACCTCCTGAGATAGTGCTACTCCCACCAACAACTGTTCCTTGGACCTCGCTTTTATTAGGAGATCGTCCAAGTACGGGATAATTAAAACTCCCTTTCTTCGAAGGAGTATCATCATTTCCGCCATAACCTTGGTAAATACCCTCGGTGCCGTGGACAGTCCAAACGGCAGCGTCTGGAATTGGTAATGGCAATCCTGTACCACAAATCTGAGGTACTCCTGGTGAGGATGGTAAATGGGGACATGTAGGTAAGCATCCTTGATGTCCAGGGATACCATGTAATCCCCCTCGTCCAGGCTTGCAATAACCGCCCTGAGCGATTCCATCTTGAACTTGAATTTCTTTATGTACGTGTTCAAGGATTTCAAATTTAGAATGGGTCTCACCGAACCGTCCGGTTTCGGTACCACAAATAGTGTGGAATAATAACCCCGGCCTTGTTGAAGTAGGGGTACCTTGATTATCACCTGCTGGGAATACAGCTTGTGAATTGCCGCTAGCACCGCCTCCCTGTCTGAGGGAGCAATCGGCAAGGCAGATTTTAGGAACCGGTGGGGTGGGGACGCCTCGAATTCCAGCTTGTACCCCTGAGATACTATTTGCAGGATCCAGGGATCCACCTGTGAGCGAACCCACTGATCGCTGAAATTTTTGAGGCGACCCCCCCACCGTACCTGGCTCCGCCTGTGGAGCCCCACCGTCATGCGGCGGACTTGGAAGAAGAAGCGGGGGAGGACTTTTGCTCCCGGGAACCTGCTGTTTGTTGCAGCCTTTTTCCCCTACCTCTGCCTCTGGACAGAAAGGACCCGCCTTTTCCACGCCTGTTTTTCTGGGTCCGAAAGGACTGAACCTGATAAAACGGCGCCTTCTTAGGCTGTGAGGGGACATGGGGTAAAAATGCTGACTTCCCAGACGTTGCTGTGGAAACTAGGTCCGAGAGACCATCCCCAAATAATTCCTCACCCTTATATGGTAACACTTCCATGTGCTTTTTTGAATCCGCATCTCCTGTCCACTGGCGAGTCCATAAGCCTCTCCTAGCAGAAATGGACAATGCACTTACTTTAGATGCCAGTCGGCAGATTTCCCTCTGTGCATCTCTCATATATAAGACTGAGTCTTTTATATGGTCTATGGTTAACAGGATCGTGTCTCTGTCTAATGTGTCAATATTTTCTGACAGTTTATCTGACCACGCAGCGGCAGCACTGCACATCCAAGCTGACGCAATAGCTGGCCTAAGTATAATGCCTGTGTGTGTATATACAGACTTCAGGATCGCCTCCTGCTTTCTATCAGCAGGTTCCTTGAGGGCGGCCGTATCCGGAGACGGTAGTGCCACCTTTTTAGACAAACGTGTGAGCGCTTTATCCACTCTAGGGGGTGTTTCCCAACGTGACCTATCCTCTGGCGGGAAAGGGAACGCCATTAGTACCTTCTTAGGAATTACCAATTTTTTATCAGGGAAAGCCCACGCTTCTTCACACACTTCATTTAATTCATCTGATGGGGGAAAAACTACGGGTAGTTTTTTCTCTCCAAACATAATACCCTTTTTAGTGGTACCTGTAGTTATATCAGAAATGTGTAACACCTCTTTCATTGCCTCAATCATGCAGTGAATGGCCTTAGTGGGCATCAGGTTAGACTCATCGTCGTCGACACTGGTGTCAGTATCAGTGTCGACATCTGGGTCTGCTTGAGGTAGCGGGCGTTTTAGAGCCCCTGACGACCCATGCGACGCCTGGGCAGGCACGAGCTGAGAAGTCGGCTGTCCCACATTTGGCATGTCGTCGATTTTCTTATATAGGGAGTCTATACGTGCACTCATTACTTTCCATAAGCCCATCCACTCAGGTGTCTGCCCCGCAGGGGGTGACATCCCTTCTAAAGGCATCTGCTCCGCCTCCACATCATTATCCTCATCAAACATGTCGACACAGCCGTACCGACACACCGCACACACACAAGGAATGCTCCGAATGAGGACAGGACCCACAAAAGCCCTTTGGGGGGACAGAGTGAGAGTATGCCAGCACACACCAGAGCGCTATATAATGCAGGGACTAACTGAGTTATGTCCCCTATAGCTGCTTTTTTATATAATATATATATTGCGCCTAAATTTAGTGCCCCCCCCTCTCTGTTTTTACCCTGTTCTGTAGTGTATACTGCAGGGGAGAGCCAGGGAGCTTCCTTCCAGCGGATCTGTGAAGGAGAAATGGCGCCAGTGTGCTGCAGGAGATAGCTCCGCCCCTTTTCCGCGGCCTATTCTCCCGCTTTTTTCCATATTCTGGCAGGGGTATTTTCCACATATATAGCCTCTGGGACTATATATTGTGGAGTTTTTGCCAGCCAAGGTGTTATTATTGCTTCTCAGGGCGCCCCCCCCCCCAGCGCCCTGCACCCTCAGTGACCGGAGTATGAAGTGTGTATGAGGAGCAATGGCGCACAGCTGCAGTGCTGTGCGCTACCTTGGTGAAGACTTATGTCTTCTGCCGCCGATTTTCCGGACCTCTTCTTGCTTCTGGCTCTGTAAGGGGGACGGCGGCGCGGCTCCGGGACCGAACACCAAGGACTGGGCCTGCGGTCGATCCCTCTGGAGCTAATGGTGTCCAATAGCCTAAGAAGCCCAAGCTGGCTGCAAGCAGGTAGGTTCGCTTCTTCTCCCCTTAGTCCCTCGCTGCAGTGTGTCTGTTGCCAGCAGGTCTCACTGAAAATAAAAAAACAAATCTATACTTTCTTTCTAAGAGCTCAGGAGAGCCCCTAGTGTGCATCCAGCTCGGCCGGGCACAAGATCTAACTGAGGCTTGGAGGAGGGTCATAGTGGGAGGAGCCAGTGCACACCAGGTAGTCATAAATCTTTCTAGAGTGCCCAGCCTCCTTCGGAGCCCGCTATTCCCCATGGTCCTTACGGAGTTCCCAGCATCCACTAGGACGTTAGAGAAATCCCAGATAAGTGCCGGTTTTCGGGGCTCATTAGACATCCCCCATAAAGGAGACTATGGGATGAACTGAGGGGGAGAGACCACGTTGGAGATCCCTGTACGAGGCTGACGACCGTACAGACATTGGGGGGTAATTGAGACTAGATCGCAGCAGCGGCAGCTATCGCAGTCTGAATTTTTAGTGGAGTGCGCACGTGCAGTGGGTGTTCTGCGCGTGCGCACCCCAGGAGCCCAGTGAGATGCTAAAAGCATCGCCAGGCAGAGGCGGTCACCGGGCGGGAGGGGGCGTGCCAACAGCGTTAGAAAGCTGTTGGCGGGGCATGGTCTGGACCACTGCGGGGGTGGGCCGCGGCGGCTGCGTGACGTCACACGCAGCCGCTGCGACCTGGGAGGCAGCGGGTAACCACCTGCCAGCGCGCAGGAGCTGCGCTGGCAGGGTGCTACTCAGCGGGTGCAAAACCATCGCCGCCGTGCAATGTTTTGCACCCTTGCAGGGGGTAGGGCCTGACACGCGGGGCGGACTAGTGCTAAACGATCAGGTCTGAATTACCCCCATTCTGCCATTAATGTTAGTAAATGTCAGTGTGCAGGGAAAGTAGAATCTATGGTGGTCATTCCGAGTTGATCGCTCGCTAGCAGCTTTTAGCAGCCGTGCACACGCTATGCCGCCTCCCACTGGGAGTGTATCTTAGCTTAGCAGAAGTGCGAACGAAAGGATTGCAGAGCGGCTACAAAGTTTTTTGTGCAGTTTTAGAGTAGCTCAAAACCTACTCAGCGCTTGCGATCACTTCAGACTGTTCAGTTCCTGTTTTGACGTCACGAACACGCCCTGCGTTCCCCTGCCACGCCTGCCTTTTTCCTGGCACGCCTGCGTTTTTTCGAACACCCAGGAACGCCCACTTCATGTCAATCACTCTGTGGCCAGCAATGCGACTGAAAAGCTTCACTAGACCCTGTGTGAAACTACATCGTTCGTTGTAATAGTACGTCGCGCGTGTGAATTGCGCCGCATATGCATGCGCAGAAGTGCCGTTTTTTTGCCTCATAGCTGCACAGTGAACGAATGCAGCTAGCGATCAACTTGGAATGACCACCAATGTGCAGGCAGAATTAAGCCCATATGCCGAATATATATTTATAATGAAAATAAACCCGACAAAACTGCTGATCTTCCAGAGGGTGTGCGTTATTGTACGGAACTGATTGGGTTATTTATTAATATTTGGTTTTATAGGTAACTATTTTTTTTTTCATATACCACGCCATATTATCTGTGTTACATGTGGTTTCTGCAAAAAAGGTTTAAATATTATCCCTAGGCTTAGACCACATCCAATCCGTCCAGATCTGCTGCATCCGGCCAGGCCCCTTTCTGTAACTCTGTATTACTGTGTACAGTATGTACGGTATACAGTCCTGCATCTCCTATAGTAAATTATAAGACTATTAGAAGCTGCCCAGTAATACTTCCACCACCATTGGAGTTTGGGGGTTATTCAGGTTGGATCGCAGTGTTGAGAAAATCACAAACGAGCATTTACATTCACAGTGCGATTGCATCCCGGAGAAGTGTCAGCGGCAGGCGTCGTGGGGACGGCAATTCGGGTTATTGGGGGAGTGTTCCGACCAACTCAGGCGTGGCCAGACCGTTTTCGGGGCGGCTCCATGACGTCACACGCAGCCGCTCCGATTGGGAAAAATGGCGGCGTACCGCCTGCATACTCTGCCTAGCTGCGGCTGCAGCAGGTCATCCACAATTGCTGCATCGCATCGGATTTTGGCCGCAGCCGCGGGGCGAGAGTTAGCATGCCAGGCGGCCTTGCCCTGCGCTGGGCGGCTCCAGCATGCTACAGAAGGGAGCGCAGATTCTGCAATCCGTGCTGAATGGGAACCTTAGGGGGTTACTTAGCTCGCATCGCAACGCAACATCCCTGTTCCAGGAGCTAATGCACACGCGCAGGTCCCGTCCTGCCTATACGCAGCCCGGCTAATGCAATTGCATTGGATGTAAACACCTCTACCTGTTTGACAGGCAGAGACGTTCTCGGGCGTGCCTGGGCGACGATGGACCATTGAGGTTGCGGCATGAGGAAAACGGGCGGGTCGGTGGCGGTTCCAGGGTGGCTGCGTGACATCAGAGCTCACTGTTTATACAGATGGCAACTACATGTTATTACGATCAGTTATATATTAGACTTTGTTATATCATCTGCATTATATTTATCATATGACTAGAAGTTTCCACTGCTCCCATGAAGCTCCCATACCCCCTCCTATAATGTTACACCACTTTTTTTTTTCTCTCTTCAGGGCGTTTGAAACACAGATGACGCGTCTGGAGGCGGAGTTTGTGAGACGAGAGGCTCCTCCTTCTTATGGGCAGCTCATTGCACAGGGACTTATTCCGCCAGTTGAGGACTTTCCGGCTGTCAGCGACTCACAAGTAATGTCCATTTAATCACCCGTTTTCACAATTAATTAAAAAAAGTAATTAACAGAACAGGTTTGCTTGATAAATCGGCATGGGTTATCCAGTACCGAAACTAGGATTTTAGTCACCTGGGGCAACATAGTAATTTGGCGGCCCCCTATTCTTTGCAGCAACCTGTGCCCTACCTCAGTCTGCCCCCCCCCCCCAACCTCTCCTGCCCGTATCACTGCAACAGCCTGTGTCTCTCCCCGCTATATCTCTGCAGCACCCAGCGGTGCAGGCTCTGGCCTACCCTCTGAAGACTACCCCCACAACGGCATGCTTCCAACTCATCACAGGTTTCCCGCTTTTGGTCTCCGGCTGTCTTGGCGCCCCCTCAAATCCGTCACCCGGGGCACACGCTATAGTGGCCACCTTTTAATCAACCCCATAGCACTTTCTTTCTAGAGCTAAACATTGTGCTGCTGGGAGAGGGGCCCTGCAATATTGCAGTCTCTTTATTTTAAATATTCTGTGGAGTAAGTGAAAAATAGCAAATACAGAAGATAGAGAAATGGGGCCTGTGTGTGTAACAATATGTACATGTGTCTAACTGAACAGCCACAGACTGGGAGTTATATAGTAGAAGGATCAGGGTACCCCAGCAGCACTATAGTCATGTGATGGTCACGCCAAATTGATGCAGGAAGATTGTGATGTCACAGACACTTTTATATGGAACAAAACTTCTACAAAGTTGTTAGAGCGTATTTTTAATTAGAATAATACGAAATGTTTTATACTATGAGGCTGATTATATATTGATTTGTATGTTTTATGAACAAGAGATTTCTTCTCCCAGGTTTCCATGCTACAGAACATTCGCACAGCAATGCGTCGGCAAATGAGACGGCATTCTTCCAGGAGGAACTCCTCCAGAAGGCGTTTGGGCCGCCTGTGGAACCGGTTATTTCACCACCCACGTGCCAGAGGGCAGATTCCTTTGCTGACATCATCCCTGCTGTCACAAGCACGATGCAGCGAAACGGACGTCGGCAGAAGTGAGGAGAACTGGCGTAGCCCGTCCTCGCCTCCGGAAAGATGCAACACGCACACGCAAACCGGCAACCAAGCGGGAGACTGCTCCGACCTGGTTGCCGACAATTTGCGCCATGAACTGGAAGCTGTGGAGCAGCTTCCGTTAAACGTTGTGCAGCAAGCTTGCTCGGAGCTGCAGGTGCAGCCAGAGGGGGAAACGTCTGTCGCACTCTCAGACTCTGAAAGTCTCTGCCACAGTTTTTATAACCCAGCCATAAGAGAAGATCCGGCAGTGACTCGTGGAGTTTCCATGCCGGCAGATCTCTCAGAAACATTTTACTTGGTGCCTCTATCAGAAAGGACTGCTACTGGTTCTAGCAGGTTAACCCAAAGCCATCAACACAACGAGGAACTTTTAAGATTGCCTTTGAAAAACACTGAACACTTAGACAGCTCAACGAATGTCCAAATTCAGGTGAACGAACAGCCTCATAGCTGCGTACCTTCCTGTCAGGAGGAGCCCTTGGGGGTACATGTCAATTACCACCACCCATCGGTACAGACCTCTCACCCCCTCTCGGAGAGTAGCACTAGTGATGACGAATCTTTATTGATATGCTAATGAAGTTGCCTACCACCGTACCATTGTTTTGTATTCTTTTGTAAAGAGTCCGTATCTTGGCACGCAGCATATATTTTTATATCATATTATCGTGTCCACACTCATGTGAGCTTCTGCTGTCAATAGAGGAGATGTATCAAGCCTTTTGGACTCTCAAAGACTATGCTAGACAAATGACTAAGGGGTCTATTTACTAAGCCATGGTGAGAGAGAGAGCGGACGGAGATAAAGTACCAGCCACTCAGTCCCTAACTGTCATTTTTTTAAAAACAGCCCGTACATGGCAGTTAGGAGCTGATTGGCTGGCGCTTTAACCCCGACCACTTTATCTCTCTCCAAAGCTTAGTACATAGACCCTTAGGGGCAGATGTATTAACCTGGAGAAGGCATACAGAAGTGATAAACCAGTGATATGTGCAAGGTGATAAAGGCACCAGCCAATCAGCTCCAATATGTAAATTAACAATTAGGATCTGATTGGCTGGTGCCTTTATCACCTTGCACATATCACTGGTTTATCACTTCCTTATGCCGTCTCCAGGTTAATACATCTGCCCCTTAGTGGATTGGTTACGATGGGCAACTTTTCTACTTTATCTTCCTCCAGGGCTTGAGATACATCCCCCCCTAAATATGAGCTGGTTTCTACAGGGGTTTGTACAAGAAACCAGTAGGTAGATTGAGAATTGTGACTCCCTGCAGATGTCTACAGTACATGAGCCTTTAATACCTCATTAGACGTGAATAATTGGTTTACTAGCTTACCCTGGGGGTTTTCTTATACATTTACTTTCTGCGGCATTAAGTGTAAAACGCATCCAGTGCTTGAAATAATCCTTTATTTATGATACTGACGCATTTGCTAATTACTCTACACTCAAGCTTCTGTCCGTCTTACAGCTAAAACATTTCTTTTGCAGCTTTCTACACCCTTCCGTGCAGTGTTCTCGCAGTGAGCAGGAGCCAAGGGGAGCGTGACTTTCCTAAATCACTGCCCATAGGGCCTAATTCTGTAAGGATCGCACATTCTGCTAATTAGCAGAATTTGCAAACCTTTTGCTAGCATGCTGACCACCGCCTCCCCCACCCCCTTCAACAAGCAGAAATTGCAAACGCATCACAGCAGAAATAGAGGATGCCCACCGCCATGTTCCCGATCGAGGTGGCTGCATGTGACGTCACACAGCTGCTGCGATCATGACCCACCACCTCGCGCCGCCCCCCCCCCCCCCCTCTCAACGCTCTGTCTCCGCCCTGGAAACGGAGCGTTGCCGCTCCCCCCGTCCCGCGACCGCATCTGCCTGATTGACAGGCAGAGTCGAACGCATTTTCTGCTGCCCCCCCAGAAAGTGCGGGCACATGCGCTCACGGGGCGATCGTAATAATTCTGAATTAGCCTGAATTAGCCCAATAATCCAGACTTACTAGGCAACTAAGAGGCCGCTGAGGAAAGTATTGGGCACATTCTGGGGTAACAGATTGCAGAGATTGAGGGGGACTGCGAGGGGGGTGTTGTACAAAGGAAGTTTAGATCTTGTAACTGTGACAAAGATCTTGTTAGTCCCCACCACATCTTTACATTAATTCATGCAATAAATGTCATTTTATTGTATCCAGATGTGGGCTACAGTTAAACATAGGGGTGTTTTTAATATGAAAAATTACAATTTGAAAAGTCTCAAATATTTCTGTGGTTCATATTTGGGCAAAATTTACTTTATAAACATCCCAGAAAGACGGCGTCTGGCTGTAGAATTGCTATTGAACTACAACTCCCAGCATGCATTGCCAGGCAACAATAATTGCACACAGCCTCACCTCCATGTAACTTAAAATGAGTGTGGCTCATGCAGGCGTGGAAGTCTCTTTTCCTTGGAGATTATTATGTTATACAGTGCCGAGGTTGCTTTGATGCTTGTGTGGGTATTCAGTAGCTATTTATGCCATGTAATAATGCGTCGCCCAAGTTGATACTTGCAATTTGGGGATATCTTAATTCTCCGGTCCTGTTGCCTACAACTTAAAAATATAGCCAGAATACGCCCCAAGATGCAACCAACGCTCTTATCCACATCATCTCCCACCTTGACTACTGCAACCACCTCACCCGTCTGTCCGCACCTCACCTCACCCGTCTGTCCGCACCTCACCTCACCCATCTGTCCGCACCTCACCTCACCCGTCTGTCCGCACCTCACCTCACCCGTCTGTCCGCACCTCACCTCACCCGTCTGTCCGCACCTCACCTCACCCGTCTGTCCGCACCTCACCTCACCCGTCTGTCTGCACCTTACCTCACCCGTCTGTCCGCACTGTTTTATGTATGTCCTCTTCTCCTCCGTGTCCAGCACTGCAGAGCACTGTGGTGCCCTAATAATCAATAATACTTGCGGCCTATTGTATTGTTGGTTATTTATGCAGTGACCACACACATTATACCTAGTTTTCATCAGGAGACATTGAATTTTCAGGTTATACTATTAGTTTGATTATTCCTTGTGAGCTGGCAATTAAAATCTACCAAAATAGTTTCTTTTAAAATTTGCATGACAGGGTACTAAAGGCAACGTGTATTTTTTTCTTTCCTACCAATTACCAAGAAATACTTTGGGGTTCTTGCGTTGGTATCGCGCCACCTTTCCAAACCAGAGAAAAGCAGGATTCTACAGATAGGTTTTCATGATAAAATCTGCACTTGCAATTTACAATGCATTTTATTTTTAGTTTTAGATAATTCTCCTCATATTGAATGAAACACACACACTGAGCAGCAATAATACGGCAGCCAACAAGTCATGGGGCAGGATGCGGCAGTACATGTTTTGGGGTCAAGGTTTGGCCGCATATGCGCCAAGCTTCGGAATGCGATACATTCTGGAGCTTGGATGCGGTTCTTATCGGGAGAGCTGTCTTTTGTGATTTTCTTCAAGCATACAGCTTTAACAAACACAGTTATTCTTGCGATGAGTGGCGGGATGCATTGCATATAAAATGCGATGCGTTTTACATCCTGGAAAACATATCTCATCCAACGATGTGAACCCCTATGTTTATGTGACGCAGTGTGGAGGAGATTTGAACATTAGAACCCTCCCTCTCATCTCTGTGAGGCTGCAATGATGACCAGAGAGAGGAAACTCCCCTATTTCAGGCTAGTGTGATTTGTCGGTGCCCCCACCTGCCGCACGTCACACTATGTTATATAGTGCAAGGTATTCCCCACCCCTCACTGAAATCTATTATCGCTCACTGGTGCGAGCATATCATTTATTTGGTGCCTCCTCCTGCGCTAATTGCTGGTGGGGGCCTGGTACGTATACTGTGTACCTTCAGATGGCTGACACTTGCACCAGAAACTTATTCATGTACTAAAGTCGCGTTTTTCCTGTAACCCTAAAGTCAGGACCTCACGTTTTTTAAGCTCTTATGAGTCGGATCTATTGGAAATATGGCTGCCCGAATAGGACATGCATAGATGCAAATATAAATGTATGGAAATGGATTCGGCAGATGCTAAACTATGTGCAGGTCTTCTGTCTAGTTTAGGCTGAAGAACGTCTAACAACAGACTGGGTGTAATAGTAACTGTATGATAATGGCAGAGTCACACGGGTTCATTAACATTTCAAACACTTCTTTGTATGGAACACCATGGGGTAAATTTACTAAGATGGGAGTTCTATTTTAGATGGGATGTTGCCTGTAGCAACCAGTCAGATACCAGGTATTATTTTCTAGAAGGTGGTAGATAAATGAGAAGTACAATCTGATTGGTTGCTATGGGCAACATCTCATCTTAAATAGAACTCCCATCTTAGTAAATTTACCCCCTTGTGTGCTCACACTGTATACCCGAGGCCCGGTCCCCAGATGGAAATTGTAAAGCATGGTGTATATATTAAATGTAATGCTATGAAATTTATTTATAATACGGGTCAAGTAGGCCGATGACAAAGTAATATATTCCTTCAATAAAAATTGTAGTTATGGTTGATTAAGCCACATCAGGTACTGCCTGAAACAGGACGTTAGACGCAATGGTCAAGGCTGTGGCTTTCCAGCTGTAGAGGAACTACAGCTCCCAGAATGCTTGGCTGCCTACCTCTCCCACTGCTTATCTATAGATTTACACTCTCACCCAATCAGAAGCCTTACCATACCCATGAGATGTCCGGGAGACTCCTGAATTCCGGGAGAGTAAGCTCCCCTGATCTAGGGAAATAAGCAAAGTTTTGATGATGCAAGTCTCTGCAAGCCGATCACACTGCGATTCGATAAATATTAAGTGCAGCACATACTATCTTGAGACGCGAGATTCGACCGGCGTTCCCGCGCATCGCGTCGCAAGGTACCTAAAATGTGCATACAATCCTTCGATTTCTCTCACAGATCTGGTCGAAATCGAAGGTTAGCACCGATTATCTCACAGGTGTATGGGCACCATAAGACTACACAAGTACTATGAAGTATAGCTGCCAATCCGACAGTGCGTTTTCATTTAAGTTTTAGATTATTGAAGAATAAAAAACCTCTTATCTGATTGGATGTTGGCTATGGGCCTGATTTAGAGATGACGCAAACGCTTTCGCAGCTGTGAATGTGTACGCAATGACTGCGAGAATATGCTAATAGCACAGGGACTGGAGTTGTATTGAGGCACCCACCGGCAGCTTTGCACATCCCCAGCGTCTACGTACAAAGACGCAGCAGTATGGGCGCAGGAAGTAAGACGCTGGAGACACTGTAGCTGAGTATAGGATCACATTTTTTGCAATCACTTTCCCCCCCCCATTTCCTCCCCCAAACAGTCGCTGTCAATCATTTGTATAAATCCTCTATGCAACCGCTTAGACGCCAATTATCGTTCAGCTGGGAAGAAATCGGGTTTGCGGACATCTGTAAACCAGGTCCTACGCACCTGGTTATATCGCAATCTATTTTAAAAAGGTCTTTGAGGATTTTCTTCATATTACTTATTAAAACCAGAAGCTGCAATATGAAAACATTGTTATATCTACAGCTCAGTAAATGTACTTACATACAAACGATAGAATAGAAGACGATAACGTTTTATTAGTGACTGTGCTGCTTTTCGTCCCATAAGAGGCGCTGTCAGATAATGGCGGTAGGTTCAGGGTGTTTCGCCTCTTGTCGTCCGGCCATCTTGTTTTCTACGTGTTTTGGTAACCTGAGAATCGCATTGCAGACGTCGTGATGGCGCCTCCGCTGCTATTTAGTGCTGGTCAGTCAGCGCGACAATTCCTGGCATCTGGTCTCTGCATGGAGTGTGCAAACCACGCTAACTGTGGATCGACTTCTTCTTCATTAATCCCTATTTAATGTGTGTTAATAAATGATGTACGGAGAAAGTAGAGATACTTTAAACCTAAACAGTGTCAAAGAGATTTACTAAAATATTATTTTTAAGTTGACCTGTCCCCTATAAACAGGGGACGCGGCCGTTATTCCTCATCATGCTGGGAGACACCATTGAGGCTGTGCCTCGTGCCTTAATGATGCCTCTACTCCCTAATAAATTGATAATCTCACAGTCCATAAAATGCCAGCTTCCACTCTTTATAGTTGACCGGTACACATTAATAAATGATATATGTAGTACCTTTATACCTAACCTGTAGCAACCAGCCAGCTATGAGGTTTGAACCGTCCGAGTAATGAAACCTTACTGTGATGTTTCTGTGCTTACCGCGCTTTTGCACTATCTCCACCATGTAGAATAAGCCTTTATACAGCTCTTGTGTTATGGGAATGGGGTGTAGTCAAAATGTCGACACAGTAGTGTAACAACCCCGCCTAGGCTAAAGACAAGGCAATGTAATGTGTGTTCATGAACATTGCAAACGTTTACTTACATGGAATACATACTACTGGTGCATGAGACAGTGGATAGATTGCGGTTAGTGAGCGGAAGGGAATAAGGGGCTGCGGTGTAAGGTATTCCCTCAAAACTCCCCACCATGGCGTTACCTGTCCCAAGCCACTGTGTTGGAAATTGGGAAAGGTGTGATGAGGCAATTTACGTCACCCTATCCCTACCACTAGGTGTATAAAAGATGAGGAGGCATTGATGATGAATTGCATTGCATACTCGATGGTGCGAAATGCGTCATCAAACACCATCCACTCCATATTTTCCTACTTCCCCTTGCCATCTCCCAGAAGTGACCTAGCATAGCAGGAAAGTATAATATATATATATATATATATATATATATATATATATATATATATATATATATATAAAGACGGTGACTCATTAATTATTTATTGTGGTCCCTAATATGCCATAATAACATAATATATATAATTTACAGATTTTTAAATCATTTAAAATATCTACAATCCTTTAATTTACTGTTAATCAACTGTGCTTTTTCCTAAATGGCCAATAAAAATGTAAATGAAACAGGAGTGAACCATTTTGTTAAACCACAAAATGGGAATATAGATATCAAACAATAAAATGTTTTATATGGAAATAAAGCATCAAGGGTTATGGGTGATATTATATGTGCTGCTTCAGTCGAATAGGATTATCACGATTTGACACCCTACATTTAAGATTATTTTAGGCAAATGTACCAGCCCCCTGTACACTGTCAGCAGAAACAACGTTTGAAGAGCCAACACTGAAGCACAAGGTGTTTTGTAGTTCCTTGTGAACGGAGGGGCTTGCGTTTTGCTGAGCAGTCAGTGACTGCCTACAGTGCACAGACAGGATAGATAATTGCGCTTTGTTTGGTTTGCCTGGAAAATGGTCCGTTTGCTAATTTTACAAGCGGTTTTGCGGCTCTTGATGGAGAAATGCTGAATGCGCCGTGAATGGAGATTTTGTTACTGTAAGTTTTCGAGCTTTAGCCGTCTCCTGTCCAGTGAAAGAGAATGAGCTCCAGGATATGAAAGTCATGTCTGTCTATGTATGGTTAATGGGACACCACTTTCTATTGCCATATGCAGATGGGTCCACGTTTATCTTGGCCTTTAATAGGATTAAGTGAGACTGGGCAGTCGGACTTAATCACCTGCTGTAATGACTTAATCCCCTGCTGTATTGTTCTCTGTATTGTATTGCAGCTGAGAACAATAGATGATGGGTTTATGTAAATAAACCATGGTGCACCTAGGCGCATCAGAGAAGCCAAGATAACTGTGGATCTATTTGTAGGACCATATTAAGAAAATAAACTATTCGGGAGACTTCATCTATGGTTGTTCTAATTAATCCACTCATTAATTGACTCCTCCATGATATAAAATGTCCTTTGTAGATAATTTTTCATGAACAGCCCATGAACACTACGGCTATATAATGAACCCAGATAGATGAATAGATAGAAAGACAGACTGGAAATACAAATACTAGTCTATGTATTATGACCAACACAAATAGCCATAAGAAATGCACCAAAATTTAGAAGATCATTTCAAAGCATAAGATAATTATCATATAGCTGTGTCTGGACAAGTGAGGTGTGGTGAGGTCAATGTCTTGGGAGGCCACAAGTCCCAAACTCCCCAACCTGGCTGAGGAATCTTTATTGAAGTTCTGGAGGATGACCGGAGAAGTTATTAGCAGGTACAGAAGGGGAGGCGTGGACCTGTGCACCCTCAGGAGTCACAATTCATGAGAATGCAGTCATTAAGGAAGTAACTTGGGGCATATTTGAGATACAAGGCCAGAAATTATATTTGTTCCTCATGGATAAGGACCATACTGAGGACTGTAGTCTCGTCCAGTGGTGCAAGTACACATATTTTCTTAGTGGTACTGAGTGCCCAAAATGGGCGTGGTCATGTATTGTGAGGGGGCGTGGTCACATGGCACTAGTGGGAGTGGCTACATGACACTAGCGGCATGGCCACATGACACAGACCCTTTTCTTTGCACTCTGGAGGCAAGGCTAGAAATATATAGTACAGTATAATATATATAGTGATATACCCAGCATAATAGAAATATATAGTAATGCCTCCAGCATAATAGAAATATATAGTACAGTATAATATATATAGTGATATCCCCAGCATAATAGAAATATATAGTAATGCCTCCAGTATAATAGAAATATATAGTAATGCCTCCAGTATAATAGAAATATATAGTAATGCCTCCAGCATAATAGAAATATATAGTAATGCCTCCAGCATAATAGAAATATTTCTGCTGCGGGGTACACTGGGCTCCACAAGTCTGGACAATGGGGTGTAGAGTAGGATCTTGATACGAGGCACCAACAGGCTCAAAGCTTTGACTGTTCCCAGAATGCACAGCGCCACCTCCTCTATAACCCCGCCTCCCAGCACAGGAGCTCAGTTTGTCAGCTGGTGCTGCAGTAAGCAGGCACTTAACAGAGGGGCTGCTCCAAGCAGCCCTGAGAAAAGCTTTTTATGCGGTAAAAAGTGAAGACTACAAGGGCAGCAGCGGTGGTAAATGTCTTGTGACATTCACTGCTGCAGCTCCAGCTCTCCCCAGCGGCCCTGTACACTCCCGAGCCCTGGTTGCCGGGTACCTACAGCGGAGGCTCCGGTTTTCTTCATGTTAGACACACATGGCTGGGGCTCTCCAGGATCGCGTGGCCGCGCTTCGGGAGGTGGTAAGTGGGTCGACCCGGTCTTTATCGCGATCCGGCGCGGTCAGTGGGATGCGGGCTGCGCGCGCTGGCGGTGGACACTGTGGCAGTACAGGCGATCCCACTAGATCACCAGGGCATGGTCGCAGGTCAGATTTTAATATCGCCCACAGTATCCGGTGGTTTTGCCAGCAAGGGGGATAAGGCTTAGACCTGAAGCCCCTCCCCCAGCCCCAGGGCGCCATTTCCAGCAAGTGTGCCCGCCCTGGAGCTGCATATCTGTCTTTCCTCACTGCCTGTCAGTGTCTGCGGCGCCATTACTCCTCAGCCACACTGTTCCTGGGAATGCTTGGGCAAATCCTCCTATGTAAAGCCGCCTGGTTGTCAGCGCTGTGACTTTACAAGACACTTAAGTATTCTACCTGCCTTTTTAGTCAGTGTTAGTAAGAAAGAGTGCATTTAGTCAGGGTTTCCTAGTACAATTACCCTGTGATATACATCCAGTTCTTACTGTGTACTGTTATATCTATTGTTATATATCTGTGTAAGCTAGTCCAGTGCAGTATTATTGTCAGTAATAACCTCTGCATTGTACAGACTGTGACTATTTGTGTGTGCATTTGATAGCTGAGTGGTGTCCATCTCGTGTCTTTCACTCAACCTGCTATCCCTATATTCTATAACCTGAGGGGGCTTGGTGCGTCAGGTGTTATTTAATATAGGATTTTCACAAAGATATACTGTATTACGTATTTTTCTCTGTGATTTAGTCACCATATTTCTCCTTTATCTCTGCTGGTGCTGACTACACTGCGCAGGGGTTTGGGTTTGGGATATTGTGCTGCTAATAATTGTACTGTGTTACCTCAAACTGCAAGTTATATCATGTCTGCTTCTGAGGGTAATGGTTCTGGGGCTGAACACACTGTCGGTGTTGCTGACGCCACGGGGCCATATGAGGAGAATTTAGCAGCTGTGGGCTTTGGTTCTGGGGGCTTCTTGCCCCCCAGTGGGACTGTGGCAATGGAGGCACATACTGACCCTCCGTGGGCCGCTTTTTCCACGCTTCTGCATACGCTAGTTCATAAACTAACACCCCCTATGGGACCCCCAATGCCGGTACAACCGTATGTGGTCCCTGCAGCTAACCCGCCATGGGCGGATGATTTATCTGCTCAATTAAAGAAGTTGAACCAGTCCCCGACTACTAAAAAGTCTGACCATCGCTCGCCTAAGTCCTCTAAGCGAGCGCTAGTCTCCTCACAATCCACTGCTGTCACTCACACCTCGTCTGATGAAGACAGCACATACACTGACCCCACAGGTTCTGACTCAGATACGGCTGATGGGGAGGGTAGTTCACATGTGGATGTTCCTGATCTTTTGGAGGCTATTAAATTAATTCTGCAGATTACGGATCATCCTGAGCCATCCGTTCCTCCTAAGAAACCAGATAGGTTCAAGCGTCAGAAGGTGATTAAACAAGTTTTACCTTGCACTGACCACCTAGTGGATATACGTCAGGATCCCTGGCAAAGCCCGGGTACGAAGTTTGTGCCTCAAAAGAAGATGCTGGCTCGCTATCCCCTCGCGCCAGAGCTGTCTAAGAATTGGGAAACGCCTCCTCCAGTAGACTCACATGTGGCTAGGATGGTGGTTTCCTCAGCTCTACCTGTCACTACCGTCACGTCTCTAAAAGAGCCTACAGATAAACGTGTCGAGGGTTGTCTAAAAGCGATTTACACCCTCACGGGTGCTGCACAAAGGCCCACTATTGCAGCTACATGGGCTGCAGAGGCTATTGAAGCATGGGCCTTGGAGTTAGAAGCTGAAATCTCCTCTGACCATGCTAGACAATGCTTGTCATATATTGTCACAGATTCTCGATATATTAAAGAGGCGGCTTCTGATGCCGGTATCCTAGCAGCCAAGGCCTCTACTACGTCAGTCCTGGCTCGCAGGATATTGTGGCTGAGATCCTGGTCTGTGGATCTGGACTCTAGAAAAACCCTGGAGGTACTCCCTTTCAAGGGGGATATTCTGTTTGGGGAGGACTTAAATGAGATAGTGGCTGACTTGGCTACTGCCAAAACTGCCTGTCTGCCTAATACAGCTCCTTCTGTGTCGAAGGCCAAAGGCACGTCCTTTCGCCCCTTTCGTCCTTCAGGTAAAGCAAAAGGTCAGGCGTACCATAAGCAGGCCCGCACTTCCAAACCTGGTAAGCCGAAGCCCAAAAGAGCCTGGGCTGCCCGTCAGCCAGCAGCCAAGACCGATAAGCCTGCCGCATGACGGGGCGGGCCTCCCCCTGGGGGATCCCAGGGTGGGGGGCCGGCTTCTAGGGTATACCCAGGAATGGTTAAAGACCACTTCAGATGCCTGGGTACGGGAAGTCGTCACTCGAGGTTACGCCATAGCCTTCAAAAACCGACCCCCTCATCGATTTTGCCAGACAGACGTCCCGTCGGACCAGACAAAGGCAAACACTCTGCATTCGGTGGTACAGACCCTCCTGGATACAGGAGTCGTAGTACAGGTGCCTCTTGCTCAGAGGGGCCGGGGTACTATTCTCCGCTGTTTCTAGTCCCGAAACCGAATGGGTCCTCCCGGCCCATTCTCAACCTCAAGGCACTGAACAAGTTTGTGAAGGTTTCCAAGTTCCGTATGGAAACCCTTCGCTCTATAGTTCTGGCCTTGGAACCTGGGGACTACATGGTCTCCTTGGACATACAGGATGCTTACCTGCATATTCCTATAGCAGTGTCACATCAACAATACCTGAGGTTCGCTATTGGCAACCTCCATTACCAGTTTCGGGCGTTACCTTTTGGTTTAACAACGGCTCCGCGAGTCTTCACCAAAGTTATGGCGGTGATGACGGTGGTACTCCGTCGTCAAGGGGTCAGGATACTGCCGTATCTGGACGACTTGTTAATCCTGGCAAATTCCCCAGATCTTCTCCTGCGTCATCTGGATATGACGGTCCGGTTTCTACAAGCCCACAGGTGGCTCATCAACTGGAAGAAATCCTCCCTGGTCCCTGCTCAGAGCATGGTGCATCTGGGAGCGCTGTTGGACACACAACCAGAGGTTGTTCTTGTCTCAGGAGAAAGTCCTGAAACTTCAGGACAGGATTCGTTGCTTTCTTTCTCGTCCGCAAGTGTCGATACATTCGGCAATGCAGGTGCTGGGCCTCATGGTATCAGCATTCGACATGGTGGAGTATGCTCAATTCCATTCTCGCCCCCTCCAGAAGCTGATTCTAGCCAAGTGGGACGTCCTGCCTCACCGGATCAGGTCTCAAATGATCTCTTTGACTCCGGAGGTCCGTCTGCCTCTGGTGGCTCGAGGACCGACAATTGTGCAGAGGCCGTCCCTTCTGGATATCCAACTGGGTCATGTTGACGACAGATGCCAGTCTAAGAGGTTGGGGCGCGGTGCTGGAGCAGCACTCCTTGCAGGGTCGGTGGACCAAGAAGGAATCTCTCCTCTCGATCAACATTCTGGAATTGCGGGCGGTCTTCAATGCGTTGAACCTAGCCCAGCATTTGATTCAGAACCGTCCTGTTCAAGTACAGTCGGACAACGCCACCACAGTGGCTTACATAAATCATCAAGGCGGCACTCGAAGCCGTTTGGCAATGAAGGAAGCCTCACGGATTCTACGTTGGGCAGAACGCCATCTACCGGCAATGTCGGCAATATTCATTCCGGGAGTCCTGAATTGGGAAGCGGACTATCTCAGTCGTCAGGACGTGCATGCCGGCGAGTGGGGCCTCCATCCAGAAGTGTATCAACTCCTCGTGGAAAGGTGGGGTCTTCCAGATGTGGATCTGATGGCGTCTCGACACAATCACACTGGTTCTCAGACCTGCAAGGCCTATCGTCAGAGCGTCCACTTCTACTTCCACAACGCCCAGACCTCCCCGTTCAGGACCCCTGTGTCTACCAGGACCTAGCCCGGCTGTCTTTGACGGCGTGGCTCTTGAAGCTTCCGTCTTAAGAGCTAAGGGTTTTTCTGAAGAGGTCATTAAAACTATGTTGCGGGCCCGGAAACCGGCCTCTGCGCGGATTTACCATCGGGTCTGGCATTCCTACTTAGTTTGGTGCGCATCTAACCATTATGACGCTTCCAAGTTTAGTACAGCCAAACTTTTGGCTTTTCTACAGCAGGGCCTAGATTTAGGCCTGCGTCTGGCCTCCCTCAAGGTTCATATTTCTGCCTTGTCGGTGTGGTTTCAGAGAAAAATTGCGACTTTACATGATGTTCATACTTTCACTCAGGGTGTGTTGCGTATCCAACCTCCATATGTCCCGCCTGTGGCTCCTTGGGACTTGTCAGTGGTTTTGGAGGCGTTGCAGGAGCCTCCATTTGAACCTCTTGGTTCAGCTGACCTTAAGTGGCTTTCCCTTAAGGTGGTGTTCTTGCTGGCTATTGCCTCTGCTAGAAGAGTGTCGGATCTGGGTGCCTTGTCTTGTAGTTCCCCATATCTGATTTTTCACCGTGACCGGGCGGTTCTTAGGACTCGTCCAAAGATATTTACCTAAGGTGGTTTCTTCGTTCCACCTTAATCAGGAGATTGTGGTTCCAGCTTTTGTCTCTCCTGATTTGTCTCCCAAAGAGCGGTCTTTGGATGTGGTACGGGCTCTCAGTATCTATGTGAAGAGAACTGCTTCTATTCGAAAGTCTGACTCTCTCTTTGTTTTGTTTGGATTTCACAAACGTGGCTGGCCTGCTCACAAGCAGACCTTGGCCAGGTGGATTAGAATGGTGATTGCGCATGCTTATGTGAAGGCTGGTCTGTCAGCTCCTGTTCATATTACAGCCCATTCTACTCGGTCTGTTGGACCTTCTTGGGCGGCCCAACGTGGTGCGACCCTTGATCAATTGTGCAAGGCGGCTACGTGGTCCTCCGGGAACACGTTCATAAGGTTCTATGCCTTCGATACTGCCGCTTCCCAGGATGCTTTCTTTGGACGCCGGGTTCTTGTGCCCGCTACAGTGCGTCCCTTCCCATAAGGAACTGCTTTAGGACATCCCCATTGTCCAGACTTGTGGAGCCCAGTGTACCTCGCAGCAGAAAACGAGTTTTATGGTAAGAACTTACCCTTGTTAAAACTCTTTCTGCGAGGTACACTGGGCTCCACAAGGCGCCCACCCTGACGCACTTAGCTTCTTTGGGTTGATATGGCATTAGCGGCTGACACTTCTCTTGTCGTGAGAGTGTGGTGTATGTGGCTACTAACCATTGTCGTCTCTTTTCCTGCAACTGCATTGGGCTGGTTAACTAAACTGAGCTCCTGTGCTGGGAGGCGGGGTGATATAGGAGGCGGCGCTGTGCATTCTGGGAACAGTCAAAGCTTGAGCCTGTTGGTGCCTCGGATCAAGATCCTACTCTACACCCCATTGTCCAGACTTGTGGAGCCCAGTGTACCTCGCCGAAAGAGTTTTAACAAGGGCAAGTTCTTACCATAAAACTCGTTATAGTAATGCCTCCAGTATAATAGAAATATATAGTGATACCTCCAGTATAATAGAAATATATAGTAATGCCTCCAGTATAATAGAAATATATAGTGATACCTCCAGTATAATAGAAATATATAGTGATACCTCCAGTATAATAGGAATATATAGTAATGCCTCCAGTATAATAGAAATATATAGTGCTACCTCCAGTATAATAGAAATATATAGTAATGCCTCCAGTATAATAGAAATATATAGTAATGCCTCCAGTATAATAGAAATATATAGTAATACCTCCAGTATAATAGAAATATATAGTAATACCTCCAGTATAATAGAAATATATAGTAATGACTCCAGTATAATAGAAATATATAGTAATGCCTCCAGTATAATAGAAATATATAGTAATGCCTCCAGTATAATAGAAATATATAGTAATGCCTCCAGTATAATAGAAATATATAGTACTACCTCCAGTATAATAGAAATATAGTACTACCTCCAGTATAATAGAAATATAGTACTGCCTCCAGTATAATAGAAATATATAGTGCTACCTCCAGTATAATAGAAATATATAGTAATGCCTCCAGTATAATAGAAATATATAGTAATGCCTCCAGTATAATAGAAATATATAGTAATGCCTCCAGTATAATAGAAATATATAGTGATACCTCCAGTATAATAGAAATATATAGTGATACCTCCAGTATAATAGAAATATATAGTAATACCTCCAGTATAATAGAAATATATAGTGCTACCTCCAGTATAATAGAAATATATAGTAATGCCTCCAGTATAATAGAAATATATAGTAATGCCTCCAGTATAATAGAAATATATAGTACTTCCTCCAGTATAATAGAAATATATAGTGATACCTCCAGTATAATAGAAATATATAGTACTTCCTCCAGTATAATAGAAATATATAGTTATGCCCCCAATTTAATAATATATAGTACCCACTGCCAAATTCTTAAGGGTACTCCTTAAGAGCAGTTGGTTATACACCTGTGCCCAGCTAGGTGACCTGGAAAACATGAAAGGTTTGGGGTCCTGAGGACCCAGTTTGATAACCACTGTTCTAAGAGACTGAAAATAAATTTGATGCAGTGCCATTCCTTCACAGCGGGGGGGGCTATTTTGTTAGGTCAGATCGTTAGCGCAGGTATTCCTGGACAGGTGTAGTAAACATTTACATGTTTCACACTCACACAATAGACTTCAGGTGGTTGAAAATGAGGCTTTTATTTGAGAAAAAAAGGCCCGTTTGATTTATACAACATGAAGGCCGACCGTGTTTTCTCAGTTAGAATATACAGCGGTGCGTTTTACTGTCGGCGAACAGTGTTCTGGGGTCTCTGTGTTCTTGCCCCAGGCAGGGAAGGGGTTAATTATAGCACATTATAACAAAACGAAAGCGTCCATTTTCCTTTCTGTTACTCGCCTGTCAAAGTCAACAGTCACCCGCGCGTTTGTTTTCTGGGACGTTCTCCTTACCCCTTTCCTTTCAATGTGTTCTCTATGTTGCTAGGTCTTCAAGTACATTTTCTCCACAAATTGGCATGTAAACAAAATGCAAGCTGGAACTCGGGCAGCGGCTCATTGCATTTTGACGGTCTTGTCATTGTCGGACACTGGAACGTCGTTGCAGTGCACCAGGTCGTCCTCCGGAAGGCTGGGTTGTGGATAGACAACGTAGCAGACTTTCTGTCCACAAAATGTCATGGTTTCTGAAAGTGAAGTTGAAGGAGTTTTTTTAATCATACAAACCAAACTCCCGATGGGTAAACCCACTGAGCAAACGCGTTTTTCCCAGCTTAGTAGAGAAATGCGTTGGTACAAGAATGGTTAAACTGCTTTAAAGAGCAATCTCTGTATGCATGCCATATACAACTAAAGTAGAAGTACAGTTATATTCTAGGCATAGACCAGAGGTTCCGAAACGCGGTCCTCAAGGCACCCCAACGGTCCTTGTTTTAAATGTATCCATGCTTGGCCACAGGTGACTTAATTAGCACCTTAGTCAATTTGATTTACCCAAAACCTGGACTGTTGGGGTGCCTTGAGGACCGCGTTTGGGAACCTCTGGCATAGACTGTAGATACACCTAATACGCTAAGAAAGTCATCAATACGTCGACCGAATCCTGCCACAACAGGTAACTACTGTATATTTGGCAGTGTGGACAGGTGTAACTCACATTGGGGTAAATGTATGAAGCAGTGATAAGAGCGGAGAAGTGAGCCAGTGGAGAAGTTGCCCATGGCAAACAATCAGCATTGAAGTAACATTTATAATTTGCATACTATAAAATTATACACAGCAGCAGCTGATTGGTTGCCATGGGCAACTTCTCCACTGGATCACTTCTCCTCTCTTATCACTGCTTCATACATTTACCCCATTGTACTGTAGAGCAAGAGAAAAGTGGTTTCCATGGAAATCTTAGAACTTTGCTGTAATTGACAATTTGCCTGCAACAGGTGATCCTCACACAGAGGGCAATTCTACTTTAAGTCGCACATTGGGCCTGATTCCGATTGGAAAGGAATTGCGCAGCCGCAGGGAAGGGGCTGTGCAATTCCATACAAGTGAAATGCAAAGGCCGCAGGAGGCGTCGGTAGGAGATAGACACCACCTGCATGCGTCAGAGAGCCGAGTGTTACGTCTGAGGATGCAGCATCGGATCAATATAGCGCCCATCGGACACGACTTGCAATGTAAGCAGACTGCGGCCAGTCTGTGTAAACCAGTGCTTACTCAGACTGGCCGTAGGATCCAGAAAGCCGGGTCCAGGAAGACATAGGTCCAATCTGCGCTACAATCCGAATAAGGCCCATCGTGTGATTGCAATCGTGGACTCATAATGCTCATGCACCTACATGACAGTATTCTGAGCCATACGCAACTGTGCAATTGAGGCGTCCAAGTCCGTGCACAAGACCAGCCACCATAACTAACACGGGGACTTACCTTACCTACTCTGTGCAGGAGATGCAGCTGAATATGGCATACAATGAAGACTTCATACCCCCCGACTCCCCTCCTCTCTTAAACTTTCCCTGCCGTTGAGTACTAGCAGCATGATTAAATCCAATGCATTTAAAGTTTAATGGGTCTTTTCTGGGTAATCAATTAATTCTATTAATTGCATAAACTCAATAGATTAATTACCACCCGTCTCACTTTGAAATCAAAACCCAATCTTCCTGCATTGTGTGTGTGAAACTAGCACTTCTAGCCAGTAGCCGCTTCTTTCTCTCTCCTGGTAATAGTGACTTATACTACTCCTTCTCCAGACACTCTGGGGTATATTTACTAAAGTGGGAGGGTTTTTTTTTTTAGAAGTGGAGATGTTGCCTGTAGCAACCAATCAGAGTCCACTTAAAATGTATCTAGCTTCTTCTAGAAGATAATAGTTAGAATCTGATCGGTTGCTATGGGCAACTCCTCTGTAGATGGTTTGATGCATATCCCCCTTTGTCTTGCTTCCAGCAATATGTACTGAGGCTTCTTACTGACACCTACTGGTGCCTGGGATACACACTATGCCAATCATGGTAAGTGTGTTTCTTCCCTCATCACATACATCAGAGGGGTGTAAACAGTGCTTAAAGTGGTCCTAGAGAGGTGATGGAACTCACTCCCCCCGGCGCCCATGTAATGAAGTTATTGCGCGTGCCCTCCAAATGGGGCGTGGTCTCAAATAAGAGGCATGGTCACACAATAGTAATAATGCCCACAGTAGTAGCACCCCGTAATACACATAATGCCCACAGCAGTAGTGCTCCTTATGCAATGTCCACTGTAGTGGTAGTGCCCACAGTGGTAGTGCCCCTTATATAGAGCCCATAGTAGTGATGCCCCCTTATGCAATGCCCCCAGTAGTAGTGCCCCTTATGTCCCCAGGAGTGATGCTCCTCATTAAGTGCCCCCTTTACAATGCCCTCATTAGTAGTGCCCCCATTAGTAATGCCCTTAATGGTAATGCCCCTGTGTAGTATTGCCCCCAGTAGTACAGTGTCGCCTGTAGTAATGCCCCCAGCCATTTAGCCCCAGTAGTTATGCCCCCAGTGGTAATGCCCCTGCAGTTATGACCCCAGTAGTTTATCCCCCCTTTACTTTAGCCTCCCAGTTGTAATGCCCCCCAGTAGTTTAGCCCCTGTAGTTTAGCCCCCTGTAGTTAACCCCCTTGTAGCTTGCCCCCAGTAGTTTGCTCCCTTGTAGTTTGCCCCAGTAGCTTGCCCCCTGTAGTTTGCCCCCAGTAGTTTGCCCCCTTATAGTTTTCCCCAAGTAACTTGCCCCCATTAGTTTGACCCCAGTAGAAGGACACATAAAAAAAACAACATACCATACTCACCAAGCCCCGCTCCCGCATCTGACCGCAGCAGTCTTTCTGGCGTCCGCTCCTCTGCACTATGGGTGAGACGTCATGAAGTCTCTCCCATAGCGCACACTGACGGAGCCGGAGCTCAGTCGTGAGCTCCTGCCGCCGGCTTCAGCTATGGAAAGAGAGCCGGGCGCCCAGCATCTCCCTGCGGCGCCGGGCACGCATTGGGTTAAGTGAGCTGGAGGAGGCAAAACTGTGTTCCGTCTCCAAGTGGAACTGACGGAACGCAGTTCCGGCTCACTTTATCCCCTGGGTGTAAAGGGGCGTTGTACCATCCGGCCCAATAAAACACATCACTTACCAATAAATCTATCTACACACTTTGGTTTATTCTTCCAGTAAACTCCCAAGAAGAAGACTGGCACGCCCGTTAAAATAATGATGAGCCCTACGCCACACACTATTGGCTCGGAATAAAAACTGAATATCAGGAGAAAGGCCCAGAACAGCAGGTAGGTGATTGGAATCAGCAGGTTCACCTAAAACAAAACAAAGCGAGAAATAGGTCAGCTCATATCAGTTCTCCATTGTCTGTCATTAGTACCTTGTTACAACACTGACAACCAAATAATACACTATAATTGCCAAGTAACGTCTCTTTTTTTTAAATTTTAAATAAAAATCCAGCAGTGGATCTATCACAGCGCAGGGTGTGCTGATGGCAGACCCCGCTCTTTCCTGCGCTGGCGCCATCTTTCTGAATGTATCGCCAGAAAGAAGCATAGGGAGCCGGAGCACCACAACGGAGGCACTGGAGGTCATTCCGAGTTGATCGCTCGCTAGCTGTTTTTAGCAGCCGTGCAAACGCTAAGCCGCCGCCCTCTGGGAGTGTATCTTAGCTTAGCAGAAGCGCGAACGAAAGGATCGCAGAACGGCTGCAAAATAATTTTGTGCAGTGTCAGAGTAGCTTCAGACCTACTCAGCGCTTGCAATCACTTCCGACCGCTCAGTTCCGGATTTGACGTCACAAACACGCCCTGCGTTCACCCGGCCACGCCTGCGTTTTTCCTGGCACGCCTGCGTTTTTTCGATCACTCCCTGAAAACGGTCAGTTGACACCCAGAAACGCCCACTTCATGTCAATCACTCTGCGGCCGGCAGTGCGACTGAAAAGCGTCGCTAGACCTTGTGTGAAACTACATCGGCCGTTGTGAAAGTACAGAAGTGCCGATTTTTTGCATCAGCGCAGCGAACATTTTCAGCTAGCGATCAACTCAGAATGACCCCCACTGTCCAGCTGGTACAGTGAGTGGGGAATGGAGGCCTTTTCTAATATGCCTCTGAAATACAGTAAAGTGTTTTTGCAAAACATCTACCCCTCAGTGTATACATCAGGCGGTAGGAGCCAGCAGTGGGCCCCCCTCTCTGTAAGGGCCCGTGACTCCAGTCCCCCCCCCCCTGTTGGCTGCCCTGTATACTTGTGTTTACCATTCACACTAATGTTGGTCTTTTACTTTCTTTTCTTGTACCCAAAATGTATACAAGTAACAATCCTGTACACAGGTTCTGTCCAAGTTTAATTTTCAACTACCACTCCACCTCCCCCAATGAGATAACCGAGGTACTTCCTGTGTGCCTCCTACTGACAGCGTCTCCCCAAAACTCTACTGAACTGACGTTAGTGTCTGCAGTAACGGGAAGGTGTCTCTACACTACCTCCTGCAAGGGGCACTGCCCAGGGAGCCAGTTCAGGGGCCCCAGATTAGTGCCAGGGGCCCCTGCGGCGAGTCACGTACTGACGTAAAAGTAAAGGGGAGGAGATAAAGTTTTGTACAGTAATACGTATTGTTCGGTGCACGCAGGGTACACTGTGGCGCAGCTCTTACCTTAATTGGCCGGAACATATTGGGCTTCTTGAAGCGCAGAACAATTAGCCCCATAATTGTTACTCCGTAGCAGAGGTAGTTAATAAAAGACACGTAGTTTATTAAGGTGTAGGTATCGCCAACTAACATGATGATAATTGTCGCTCCGCACTGAAAGACAAAAATCCGGGTTATTGCGCTGGTAACATTATACTATACGTACAGGAATGTCGTTTATAAAGAAAGGGCCTTCTCCAGAGGCGGACGCAGTCGCGGCAGCTGCGTCCTTCGTCGTAGTTGCGTCTTCATGCTAATGCCACATCTTATTTGTATAGATTTGAGATGCCCGCTGGCAGTGACCTAATACAGTGCATTTCTGTCTGGTGCGTCTTTACAAAACATTGGCCGTTTACGTGCGCCATCGACGCAGCGTCCGCCTCTGTAACAGGCGTTGCAATTTATCATTCCCACTGCAAAGGATTTCTCTCCTCCGCTAGCAGCCTAGCGCCGCTGGGAAAGGGACATGGCGATATGTACTGGCACAAGGAGAAGTCGCACATGCCCACAGTGGTTTGGCCTGGCGGGGAAGATGCAAAGCCTTTCTGAAATCACATTACCAGGGGCTTCCGTGTGATAGGTCAAGAGTCAATAGGTGAAAACCATATGGGTGATACGCATTAAGTCGACAAGTACAAAAAGTCGACAGGGTGAGGTCGATATGACAATGGCGGACACACATACGGTTGACACAAGTCTTTTTTTAAACTTTTTTTGGGGTCAAATCTTAATAGTTAGTAATATGTACCCACCATCAGTAAAAACGTATACACTTGCCACGTTTCCGGAAAGGTTACTATTCCCAATTGTAGTCCACGTGGAGAGTAAATCAATCAAACGTTGGGAAAACATGGAAAAAAATGTGTCAACCATTTGTGTGTCGACCGTTGTCATGTCAACCTTTTGTACCTATGCATGTCGACCATACCATATTGACGGTCTATCTAGACAGTGTTTATCTGCCATCCGGATACTAAATAGGTGAGGAACGGGAAAGGTCTGACTTCTCCAGTCTTTTCCTTTTCACACATTCAGAATTTCAGCTTAGTAAATAGAAGGAATAACGTCAGTGCTGCAGAGAGACTATTCTGATGGTGCTCAGCCAATTGGAATATTCCACGGGTGTTATCCTTTACCGCGTATTGTCCCATCAGCAGAATCTGTGATCAGGTGACGGCGAGAAAACAGCTTACACGTATACGTCTTCTGGCTGCCTTCATGTACATTGATTAAGAATTAGTGGTCAACAGAATATTGAGTAACCTGCCAATAATAGCTTCTCGTAGAGTACATAGCACACAGAATACATCCGCACTACAGAACTGGCAGCAGGCTCAGAAAGCAAACCTGTGCCAACGAGCTCTGCCACCAGACGGGTATATATTGGCATCTGTGATCCATCCAGCCAGCGCTGCAGCATATACATACTGTAATACAGCTCTGCTGACCAGCCAACGCCCGCAGTATATTATATAGTGGCGTCCCTGGCATCATGTCTGACCATGTGTCTCTACCCCATGACACTGCTACTGCCGGCTCCCACCCAGAACTGTAGATTACATTATATAAAAGCATGTACCCAGCACTGTATGCAAGCTATGCCCTATATGTTACATAGTCTGCGCCCAACACATACCCCGTTTCCAAGATCACATTGCACCACTGGTACCCTGACGTGGTACACTGGCCTGTGCCCCCAATCATTACCTCAGACCATGTGTATACCAGTATGCACCATGTTATATTAAATTAGCCTGTGTCCCTCATTACACCAGCCTGCAGCTCACCACTGTACCAGCCAATGACAGATCACTATGCCAGCACCCTATCGTTATACCAGCCTGCAGCTCACCACTGTACCAGCCAATGACAGATCACTATGCCAGCACCCTATCATTAAACAGCCTACAGCTCACCACTGTACCAGCCAATGACAGATCACTATGCCAGCACCCTATCATTAAACAGCCTGCAGCTCACCACTGTACCAGCCAATGACACATCACTATGCCAGCCAGCACCCTATCATTATACCAGCCTGCAGCTCACCACTGTACCAGCCAATGACAGATCACTATGCCAGCACCCTATCATTACACAGCCTGCAGCTCACCACTGTACCAGCCAATGACAGATCACTATGCCAGCACCCTATCATTACACAGCATGCAGCTCACCACTGTACCAGCCAATGACAGATCACTATGCCAGCACCCTATCATTACACAGCCTGCAGCTCACCACTGTACCAGCCAATGACAGATCACTATGCCAGCCAGCACCCTATCATTATACCAGCCTGCAGCTCACCACTGTACCAACCAATGACAGATCACTATGCCAGCACCCTATCATTACACAGCCTGCAGCTCACCACTGTACCAGCCAATGACAGATCACTATGCCAGCACCCTATCATTACACAGCCTGCAGCTCATCACTGTACCAGCCAATGACAGATCACTATGCCAGCACCCTATCATTATACCAGCCTGCAGCTCACCACTGTACCAGCCAATGACAGATCACTATGCCAGCCAGCACCCTGTCATTACACAGCCTGCAGCTCACCACTGTACCAGCCAATGACAGATCACTATGCCAGCCAGCACCCTGTCATTACACAGCCTGCAGCTCACCACTGTACCAGCCAATGACAGATCACTATGCCAGCACCCTATCATTACACAGCCTGCAGCTCACCACTGTACCAACCAATGACAGATCACTATGCCAGCCAGCACCCTGTCATTACACAGCCTGCAGCTCACCACTGTACCAGCCAATGACAGATCACTATGCCAGCCAGCACCCTATCATTATACCAGCCTGCAGCTCACCACTGTACCAGCCAATGACAGATCACTATGCCAGCCAGCACCCTATCATTATACCAGCCTGCAGCTCACCACTGTACCAGCCAATGACAGATCACTATGCCAGCACCCTATCATTACACAGCCTGCGGCTCACCACTGTACCAGCCAATGACAGATCACTATGCCAGCCAGCATCCTATCATTACACAGCCTGCAGCTCACCACTGTACCAGCCAATGACAGATCACTATGCCAGCACCCTATCATTACACAGCCTGCGGCTCACCACTGTACCAACCAATGACAGATCACTATGCCAGCACCCTATCATTACACAGCCTGCAGCTCACCACTGTACCAGCCAATGACAGATCACTATGCCAGCACCCTATCATTATACCAGCCTGCAGCTCACCACTGTACCAGCCAATGACAGATCACTATGCCAGCCAGCATCCTATCATTACACAGCCTGCAGCTCACCACTGTACCAGCCAATGCCAGATCACTATGCCAGCACCCTGTCATTACACAGCCTGCAGCTCACCACTGTACCAGCCAATGACAGATCACTATGCCAGCACCCTATCATTACACAGCCTGCAGCTCACCACTGTACCAGCCAATGACACATCACTATGCCAGCCAGCACCCTATCATTATACCAGCCTGCAGCTCACCACTGTACCAACCAATGACAGATCACTATGCCAGCACCCTATCATTACACAGCCTGCAGCTCACCACTGTACCAGCCAATGACAGATCACTATGCCAGCACCCTATCATTACACAGCCTGCAGCTCATCACTGTACCAGCCAATGACAGATCACTATGCCAGCACCCTATCATTATACCAGCCTGCAGCTCACCACTGTACCAGCCAATGACAGATCACTATGCCAGCCAGCACCCTGTCATTACACAGCCTGCAGCTCACCACTGTACCAGCCAATGACAGATCACTATGCCAGCCAGCACCCTGTCATTACACAGCCTGCAGCTCACCACTGTACCAGCCAATGACAGATCACTATGCCAGCACCCTATCATTACACAGCCTGCAGCTCACCACTGTACCAACCAATGACAGATCACTATGCCAGCCAGCACCCTGTCATTACACAGCCTGCAGCTCACCACTGTACCAGCCAATGACAGATCACTATGCCAGCCAGCACCCTATCATTATACCAGCCTGCAGCTCACCACTGTACCAGCCAATGACAGATCACTATGCCAGCCAGCACCCTATCATTATACCAGCCTGCAGCTCACCACTGTACCAGCCAATGACAGATCACTATGCCAGCACCCTATCATTACACAGCCTGCGGCTCACCACTGTACCAGCCAATGACAGATCACTATGCCAGCCAGCATCCTATCATTACACAGCCTGCAGCTCACCACTGTACCAGCCAATGACAGATCACTATGCCAGCACCCTATCATTACACAGCCTGCGGCTCACCACTGTACCAACCAATGACAGATCACTATGCCAGCACCCTATCATTACACAGCCTGCAGCTCACCACTGTACCAGCCAATGACAGATCACTATGCCAGCACCCTATCATTATACCAGCCTGCAGCTCACCACTGTACCAGCCAATGACAGATCACTATGCCAGCCAGCATCCTATCATTACACAGCCTGCAGCTCACCACTGTACCAGCCAATGCCAGATCACTATGCCAGCACCCTGTCATTACACAGCCTGCAGCTCACCACTGTACCAGCCAATGACAGATCACTATGCCAGCACCCTATCATTACACAGCCTGCAGCTCACCACTGTACCAGCCAATGACACATCACTATGCCAGCCAGCACCCTATCATTATACCAGCCTGCAGCTCACCACTGTACCAGCCAATGACAGATCACTATGCCAGCACCCTATCATTACACAGCCTGCAGCTCACCACTGTACCAGCCAATGACAGATCACTATGCCAGCACCCTATCATTATACCAGCCTGCAGCTCACCACTGTACCAGCCAATGACACATCACTATGCCAGCCAGCACCCTATCGTTATACCAGCCTGAAGCTCACCACTGTACCAGCCAATGACACATCACTATGCCAGCCAGCATCCTATCATTACACAGCCTGCAGCTCACCACTGTACCAGCCAATGACACATCACTATGCCAGCCAGCACCCTATCGTTATACCAGCCTGAAGCTCACCACTGTACCAGCCAATGACACATCACTATGCCAGCCAGCAGCCCATCATTACACAGCCTGCATCTCACCACTGTACCAGCCAATGACAGATCACTATGCCAGCACCCTATCATTACACAGCCTGCAGCTCACCACTGTACCAGCCAATGACAGATCACTATGCCAGCACCCTATCATTACACAGCCTGCAGCTCACCACTGTACCAGCCAATGACAGATCACTATGCCAGCCAGCACCTTATCATTATACCAGCCTGCAGCTCACCACTGTACCAGCCAATGACAGATCACTATGCATGCCAGCACCCTATCATTACACAGCCTGCAGCTCACCACTGTACCAGCCAATGACACATCACTATGCCAGCCAGCAGCCTATCATTACACAGCCTGCAGCTCACCACTGTACCAGCCAATGACAGATCACTATGCCAGCACCCTATCATTACACAGCCTGCAGCTCACCACTGTACCAGCCAATGACAGATCACTATGCCAGCACCCTATCATTACACAGCCTGCAGCTCACCACTGTACCAGCCAATGACAGATCACTATGCCAGCACCCTATCAGTACACAGCCTGCAGCTCACCACTGTACCAGCCAATGACAGATCACTATGCCAGCACCCTATCATTTCACAGCCTGCAGCTCACCACTGTACCAGCCAATGACACATCACTATGCCAGCCAGCACCCTATCATTACACAGCCTGCAGCTCACCACTGTACCAGCCAATGACACATCACTATGCCAGCCAGTAACCTCTCCTGATTATACCAATCTGTACTTGTCAGCGTTTTTCGTGACAGCAACTGTACCTACCTGTGCCCAATCATTACACAAACTGTGGGGGAGATTTATGAAATCTTGTACATGTTGTTCATACCAATCAGCTTGTGTCATTATACAGGCTGTGCTTGAAAACCATGCTATGAGCAACTTCTACATTTTATCTCTACCCAAGATTTGATAAATCTCCCTGTGTCCCCATTTTAAAATAGCCTGTTGTAATACCCTGGAACTGCAAGGGCCTGCAAGCACAAATCAATTGTGGCACTACAGGTGCCAGCATGACTGTCATAAAAGTAAAAGGGTTGTTGGAGCTGTATAGAACTGAGCTAGCAGCCTACAGCTTTGCAGCACAGAAGGGGTTAACAGCCCAGCTCACAGCACAACAGATCAGCCTGCAAAAAGCAAATGCAGGACTCACCAAGTTGCAGCTCAGGGCGGGAAATCCCAGATGAGCTCAGGGCGGGAAATCCCAGATAGAATGTCTCCCTGGGAATAAAAGGTTATAAAAGGCTGTCATGCAGCAGCAGCAGCATGTTCTTTGCAGCCTGGTGTCTTTGCAGCCCAGAAGCACGTGTGTCAGCTAGCAGAAGCGTGGTGGATTAGCCAGAAAGATGTAGCCATAGTGAGGACTCCTCACATAAACATGTGGGGAGAGCAGCCAGACGCAGCAAGGCACCTGACAGAGGTAGACACCGCAGTGTGAGAGCAGCAGTACTCAGAATCCAGTGAGAGGGTGATGCAGTGTGCTACAGGTGTGAGTCTCGAGAGAGAGGAGGTATCTGGATTGGGGTCGGAAGCCACGCGGCATGATTAGAAGCCCCCCATGGACATGAGTCCTTGCTATGACAGAGAGAGAGAGACAGTAATCTGGTATGTTTAGCACTACTGGTCACAGAATGCCCTGGTACGTAATGCTGTTCACCATGTTCATGCCGCTGCAATTAAGTGACGCGCTGGAGGAGGTGCCCTGATATGTGATCTAATGTAACCGTTATGCTTTGTGCTGGAGGAGTGTTATGAAGTTTTCTCTAACGTCCTAAGTGGATGCTGGGGACTCCGTAAGGACCATGGGGAATAGCGGCTCCGCAGGAGACTGGGCACATCTAAAGAAAGCTTTAGGACTATCTGGTGTGCACTGGCTCCTCCCCCCATGACCCTCCTCCAAGCCTCAGTTAGATCTCTGTGCCCGAACGAGAAGGGTGCACACTAGGGGCTCTCCTGAGCTTCTTAGTGAAAGTTTTAGTTTAGGTTTTTTATTTTCAGTGAGACCTGCTGGCAACAGGCTCACTGCATCGAGGGACTAAGGGGAGAAGAAGCGAACTCACCTGCGTGCAGAGTGGATTGGGCTTCTTAGGCTACTGGACATTAGCTCCAGAGGGACGATCACAGGCCCAGCTTGGATGGGTCCCAGAGCCGCGCCGCCGGCCCCCTTACAGAGCCAGAAGGCAGAAGAGGTCCGGAAAATCGGCGGCAGAAGACGTCCTGTCTTCAACAAGGTAGCGCACAGCACTGCAGCTGTGCGCCATTGCTCTCAGCACACTTCACACTTCGGACACTGAGGGTGCAGGGCGCTGGGGGGGGGCGCCCTGAGACGCAATAAAAACACCTTGGCTGGCGAAAATACATCACATATAGCCCCCAGGGCTATATGGATGAATTTTAACCCCTGCCAGAATCCATAAAAAAGCAGGAGAAAAGTCAGCGAAAAAGGGGCGGAGCCTATCTCCTCAGCACACTGGCGCCATTTTCCCTCACAGCTCCGTTGGAGGGAAGCTCCCCTGGCTCTCCCCTGCAGTCACTACACTACAGAAAGGGTTAAAAAAGAGAGGGGGGCACTAATTAGGCGCAGTATTAACTATACAGCAGCTATAAGGGGAAAAACACTTATACAGGTTGAGTCTCCCTTATCCAAAATGCTTGGGACCAGAGGCATTTTGGATATCGGATTTTTCCGTATTTTGGAATAATTGCAAACCATAATGAGATATCATGGTGATGGGACCCAAGTCTAAGCACAGAATGCATTTATGTTTCATATACACCTTATACACACAGCCTGAAGGTCATTTTAGCCATTATTTTTAATAACTTTGTGCATTAAACAAAGTGTGTGTACATTCACACAATTCATTTATGTTTCATATACACCTTATACACACAGCCTGGAGGTCATTTAATACAATATTTTTAATAACTTTGTGTATTAAACAAAGTTTGTGTACATTGAGCCATCAGAAAACAAAGTTTCACTGTCTCACTCTCCGTCAAAAACTTCCGTATTTCGGAATATTCCGTATTTCGGAATATATGGATATGGGATACTCAACCTGTATAAGGTTATCCCTGTATATATATAGCGCTCTGGTGTGTGCTGGCAAACTCTCCCTCTGTCTCCCCAAAGGGCTAGTGGGGTCCTGTCCTCTATCAGAGCATTCCCTGTGTGTGTGCTGTATGTCGGTACTTTTGTGTCGACATGTATGAGGAGAAAAATGATGTGGAGACGGAGCAGATTGCCTGTAATAGTGATGTCACCCCCTAGGGGGTCGACACCTGAGTGGATGAACTGTTGGAAGGAATTACGTGACAGTGTCAGCTCTGTATAAAAGACAGTGGTTGACATGAGACAGCCGGCTACTCAGCTTGTGCCTGTCCAGACGTCTCATAGGCCGTCAGGGGCTCTAAAGCGCCCGTTACCTCAGATGGCAGATATAGACGCCGACACGGATACTGACTCCAGTGTCGACGGTGAAGAGACGAATGTGACTTCCAGTAGGGCCACACGTTACATGATTGAGGCAATGAAAAATGTTTTACACATTTCTGATAATACGAGTACCACCAAAAAAGGGGTATTATGTTCGGTGAGGAAAAACTACCTGTAGTTTTCCTGAATCTGAGAAATTAAATGAGGTGTGTGATGATGCGTGGGTTTCCCCCGATAACAACTGATAATTTCTAAAATGTTATTGGCATTATATCCTTTCCCGCCAGAGGTTAGGGTGCGTTGGGAAACACCCCCTAGGGTGGATAAAGCGCTCACACGCTTGTAAGGGCTCTACCTTCGCCTGAGATGGCCGCCCTTAAGGATCCTGCTGATAGAAAGCAGGAGGGTATCCTAAAAGGTATTTACACACATACTGGTGTTATACTGCGACCAGCAATCGCCTCAGCCTGGATGTGCAGTGCTGGGTTGGCGTGGTCGGATTCCCTGACTGAAAATATTGATACCCTAGATAGGGACAGTATATTTTTGCCTATAGAGCATTTAAAAGATGCATTTCTATATATGCGTGATGCACAGCGGAATATTTGCCGACTGGCATCAAGTCTAAGCGCGTTGTCCATTTCTACCAGTAGAGGGTTATGGACACGTCAGTGGTCAGGTGATGCGTATTCCAAACGGCATTTGGAAGTATTGCTTTATTAAGGGGAGGAGTTATTTGGGGTCGGTCTTTCAGACCTGGTGGCCACGGCAACAGCTGGGAATTCCACGTTTGTACCCCAGGTCGCCTCTCAACATGAGAAGACGCCGTATTATCAGGCGCAGTCTTTTCGTGGACAAGCGGGCAAAAGGTTCCTCATTTCTGCCCCGTGACAGAGGGAGAGGAAAAAGGCTGCAGAAATCAGCCAGTTCCCAGGAACAGAAACCCTCTCCCGCCTCTGCCAAGCCCTCAGTATACGCTGGGGCTTTACAAGCAGAATCAGGCACGGTGGGGGGCCCGTCTCAATGAATTTCAGCGCGCAGTGGGCTCACTCGCAAGTAGACCCCTGGATCCTTCAGGTGATATCTCAGTGGTACAAATTAGAATTCGAGACGTCTCCCCCTCGCCGTTTCCTAAAGTCGGCTTTACCGATGTCTCCTTCTGACAGGGAGACAGTTTTGGAAGCCATTCACAAGCTGTATTCCCAGCAGGTGATAATCAAGATACCCCTCCTGCAACAGGGAACGGGGTATTATTCCACACTGTTGTGGTACCGAAGCCGGACGGCTCGTTGAGACCGATTCTAAATCTAAAATCTTTGAACACTTACATACAGAGGTTCAAATTCAAGATTGAGTCACTCAGGGCAGTGATTGCGAACCTGGAAGAAGGGGACTACATGATGTCTCGGGACATCAAGGATGCTTACCTTCATGTCAAAATTTACCCTTCTCACCAAGGGTACCTCAGGTTTATGGTACAGAACTGTCACTATCAGTTCAGACGCTGCCGTATGGATGGTCCACGGCACCCCGGGTCTTTACCAAGGTAATGGCCGAAATGATGATATTCCTTCGAAGGAAGTGAATTTTAGTTATCCCTTACTTGGACAATTCCCTGATAAGGGTAAGATCCAGGGAACAGTTGGAGGTCGGTGTAGCACTATCTCAGGTAGTGTTGCGGCAGCACGATTGGATTCTCAATATTCCAAAATCGCACCTGGTTCCGACGACGTGTCTTCTGTTCCTAGGGATGATCCTGGACACAGTCCAGAAAAAGGTGTTTCTCCCGGAGGAGAAAGCCAGGGAGTTATCCGAGCTAGTCAGGAACCTCCTAAAACCGAGCCAAGTCTCAGTGCATCAATGCACAAGGGTTCTGGGTAAAATGGTGGCTTCCTACGAAGCAATCCCATTCGGCAGATTCCACGCAAGAACTTTCCAGTGGGACCTGCTGGACAAATGGTCCGGGTCGCATCTTCAGATGCATCAGCGGATAACCCTGTCACCAAGGACAAGGGTGTCCCTCCTGTGGTGGTTGCAGAGTGCTCATCTTCTAGAGGGCCGCAGATTAGGCATTCAGGACTGGGTCCTGGTGACCACGGATGCCAGCCTGCGAGGCTGGGGAGCAGTCACACAGGGAAGGAATATCCAGGGCTTATGGTCAAGCCTGGAGACATCACTTCACATAAATATCCTGAAGCTAAGGGACATTTACAATGCTCTAAGCTTAGCAAGACCTCTGCTTCAAGGTCAGCCGGTGTTGATCCAGTCGGACAACATCACGGCAGTCACCCACGTAAACAGACAGGGTGGCACAAGAAGCAGGAGGGCAATGACAGAAGCTGCAAGGATTTTTCGCTGGGCGGAAAATCATGTGATAGCACTGTCAGCAGTATTCATTCCGGGAGTGGACAACTGGGAAGCAGACTTCCTCAGCACGACCTCCACCCGGGAGAGTGGGGACTTCACCCAGAAGTCTTCCACATGATTAAAAACTCGACAGGTATTGCGCCAGGTCCAGGGACCCTCAGGCAATAAGCTGTAGACGCTCTGGTAACACCGTGGGTGTACCAGTCAGGGTATGTGTTCCCTCCTCTGCCTCTCATACCCAAGGTACTGAGATTGATAAGATGGAGAGGAGTAAGCACTATATTCGTGGTTCCGGATTGGCCAAGAAGGACTTGGTAACCGGAACTTCAAGAGATGCTCACGGAGGATCCGTGGCCTCTACCTCTAAGAAGGGACCTGCTCCAGCAAGGACCCTGTCTGTTCCAAGACTTACTGCGGCTGCGTTTGACGGCATGGCGGTTGAACGCCGGATCCTGAAGGAAAAAAGGCATTCCGGATGAAGTCATCCCTATCCTGATCAAAGCCAGGAAGGATGTAACCGCAAAAACATTATCACCGCAATTGGCGAAAATATGTTGCGTGGTGCGAGGCCAGTAAGGCCCGACGGAGGAAATTCAACTGGGTCGATTCCTACATTTCCTGCAAACAGGAGTGTCTATGGGCCTGAAATTGGGATCCATTAAGGTTCAAATTTCGGCCCTGTCAATTTTCTTCCAAAAAGAACTAGCTTCAATCCCTGAAGTTCAGACGTTTGTAAAAGGGGTACTGCATATACAGCCTCCTTTTGTGCCTCCAGTGGCACTTTGGGATCTCAATGTAGTTTTGGGTTCCAAAAGTCACATTGGTTTGAACCACTTAAATCTGTGGAGTTAAAATATCTCACATGAAAAGTGGTCATGCTGTTGGCCCTGGCCTGGGCCAGGCGCATGTCAGAATTGGCGGCTTTATCCTGAAAAAGCCCTTATCTGATTTTCCATTCGGACAGGGAGGAATTGCGGACTCGTCCTCAGTTTCTCCCCAAGGTGGTTTCAGCGTTTCACCTGAACCAACCTATTTGTGGTGCCTGCGGCTACTAGGGACTTGGAGGCCTCCAAGTTGCTAGACGTTGTCAGTGCCCTGAAAATATATGTTTCCAGGACGGCTGGAGTCAGGAAATCTGACTCGCTGTTTATCCTGTATGCACCCAACAAGCTGGGTGCTCCTGCTTCTAAGCAGACTATTGCTCGTTGGATTTGTAGTACAATTCAGCTTGCACATTCTGTGGCAGGCCTGCCACAGCCAAAAATCTGTAAATGCCCACTCCACAAGGAAGGTGGGCTCATCTTGGGCGGCTGCCCGAGGGGTCTCGGCTTTTCAACTTTGC